>NC_133376.1:40490297-40512110 GCF_049309525.1 Garra rufa | reverse complement strand
TAGGAAGTCCTTCCTGGTCCTGGGAACAATGTTGGTGAATGTGACTGTGGAAATCAACAGACATGAACAGTGTGATTCTCATGATCCTGCATCCATTCCTAAGACATTTCTAATATGAAGTTCTCCATGATATGAGATGATGATGAATCTCCAGGACTTTACCTCTGTCTGAAATCTTCTTGAGCTCCACTTTGCAGAAATCCTCCAGTTTGTCTCTCAGCTGATGGACAGATTCGCTCAGAACATCAAAAGAGAAGAGAGGACTGAAGGGATCATTTCCGTCTGTGGATTCAGGAGGTGCTGAGAGAGACTGGAAACTCTACAGAAAACAGAAATCAAAACTCATCAGCTCCACACTTCACCCAATAACTTGCACCAACATCAGATTTGACTGATCTTTAGTAACTCACCTCAATCCAGCACTTTCACAGCAACTGATTCATTCTTCTCATATTCATTATATCACATTAGAGCTATAGTATTTGACACTTACACTCTATGTGAACTTACTAGGAAAGAGTTTGGATGATAAAACATCAGCTAAGAACACATCAATGGAGTCTGGTTTGGTTTTAATTCAATGAAGCATTGCTAATATACAGCCTTGTCATGTTCAGGTCCTCCTCCGACTCCATCCTGCCATTTCACCTGTGCGCTGTCACTGTCAGTTGAACGTGGTGTTTGTTTTGATCCTGTCATTTCACGTTGTGAGCAATCAGCGCATTACCCGTGCAGTGCGCTCAATCAAGCCGCACCTGTCTCTTATTTCAGCTGACTATTTATGTCCTGTCTTTATCTTCTGTCAGCGTGGGTATGTCTTTTGTGTTTTTACGCTTTATGGCTGTGTTTAACCAACTCTTGCCATTCTTACTCTGAACTGTGTCCAGGATCCTCAGGCGAGGCATTAATTATTCTTTTGTATCCGGACTGTGATGCCTGATTGTGAGCGCTAGTCATTCCTCTCGGCTCTCTCTCTCTCTCTCTCTCTCTGTGGATGTGTGCGCTGGATTGCCACACCTTTCTTCTATGTTTTGCTCTTTTACTGATTTTGTGATCTGAAGTTTTCTAAATAAACTTTCACTTTTGTTCTCTGCATTTGAGTCCTCCGCGCACTTTGTTGACACAGCCTAACTTAATGTTTTGGGTCTTCATGGTTTTGATTAACATTACTCAGAAACGTTGAACTGTAAGTGGGGTTTTAAACTGTTGGTGGCGCTAATGGTGTTTGCAGCTAAATTTACCCTACAGAAGAAAGAGCAGAAGAATGCTCCTGTTCTTCTAGATCTCTGTTACCTGCAGGAACTGGATGTGATCCTGTGTGTGTGAAAGCTGCTCCAGCTCAGCGTCTCTCCTCCTCAGATCATTGATCTCCTGCTCCAGTCGCTCCAGTCGTCCTTCAGCTCGACTCACTGCTCGCTTTTCCTGATCTCTGATCAGCCGTATCAGCTCAGAGCGGCTTCTCTCAATGGAGCGGATGAGCTCAGTAAAGATCCTCTCACTGTCCTCCACTGCTGTCTGTGCAGAGCGCTGTTAGGACACACAGTGATTCAGGCTTCAGTGGGACTGAAAGAGACAAGAGAGTCTGAACTGAGACTGAGACAAACTTCTCTTCTTCTCCAGACTCACCTTATGAGACTCCACAGCCTCTCTCAGCTGCTGAACATCTTTCTCTCTCTGCTGGATTCTCTGCTGGAACGTCTTCTGAGTCTCCTTCAGCTGCTTCTGCAGGACAAACGGATGATAGTAAATAACCACCGCATCCCCTAGGGGTCGCTATTGGGGAACGCCGCAGCGTGACTCGTGTCTGAAGAATGCATATAGAATGCATAGGGGGACGCGGTGTTTCGTTCCCTTCTCAGGGAACCATGGTTACATACGTAACCTAGAGACGTTCCCTTCCGAGGGAACTCTCACCGCGTCCCCTAGGGGTCGCTATTGGGGAACGGTTATACCCACGTCTCCATGCTGAGGGGAGTGCATAGTAGTGAGCACTTAGTGTAAATTCTGTGAAGAATTAGGACAGCTGTCAGAACGTATCCTCCTCGGCCAAAGCCTGAACTGTTACTCACTTACCTGAATGGGTCAAAGGTCCCAGAGCACAGCTCAGGTTGGAATTGGAGATTCCTTCGGAGGAACGGCTAAGTTAATACTTCTAGTTCCCTCAGTGAACAGACTCAGAGATAGCAACTAACAGGCCTGTCCTAAGACAGAGACTGTTCTAGCAGGGGTTACCTTCAGATAACACACCCTGGATAATAGATGGTCAGGAGATATCTAAGGTGATATCGAGTGGAGTTGGGTCCAGGGAGACCGGGGTTTTAAAACCAACTCAAAAATGGGAACGAGGACCGCGTAACCCATACTGTATAGGATTTTAGAGAACAACCCAGAAACTCGGTGGGAACTTACCAGTTATGTGGATTTTAGGTCGTGGGACACGACCCTAGTAAATGGGATTTAGAGACTGTGTTTTTCCTCTTTTAGGGGGTTTCACTGTTAAAGCTCCAGGCTTGTCAGAAATGACAAGCAATTAAATAAGGGAGGAACCCTCCGTGTATTTAGAGAGAGGAGCAATGCTACATCCCAATAAGGACAGACAGTCCGCAAACTGTTAGTCGACTGATGAAATCATGGAGCTACTGACCATCATGATAGTAGACGCAGACAGCTGACAGACCCCTAACCCGACTTGCAGGGAGGAACATCTGTCCTTAAAAAGGGCTACGCTCTGAAGGGACCCTTTTGTGTAAAGGGGAGCATACTAAACCCAGTCCACATGGATGCCTACTAGGAGAAAGCAGTGCTCAGAAATTACTCTTCCTTAGAAGGGGAGCATACTCATCCCACTAGGAGCCGTGCTCTAAAATGGGACCCCTCGCGAGGGGAGCAAACGTGCTCGAATCAGGAAGCCTGAGAGAAGATAGTGAGAAATTCACCATGCGGCAGTGGCGCTGCTTTGAAGGAACCTTGAATAAGGTGAGCTGCCAACAGCCTAAAGAGACTTCTACGTAAGAAGCCCTTGCTTCTAGCAACGCTCTAGTAGGACCCTTTCTGCAGAAAGGGGAGCAGCCAAAGTCATCTCGAGGCCCCTGAAAAGGGAGAGCTCCTAGTTAGTCATGAAGCCTGAAGGGGAGCTTATACTCGACCCGGAAGTCAGGTACAGACAGGCTCCTAACCCTGATAACAGAGAGGAAAACCCCTACTTTCTCTGGAAGCATAAACACAACAGACAGGCTGAGACAGTATAAAGTTTTCTTATTTAAAGAAAATAGATCGTACTCACCCATAAGTGTCAAAGCATATATTTACATTAAGACAGTACCCGAAGGAGGACTGTTTTAGTTCCAGACCATCAGTAATGGTAGTTCTGAAAATTCAGAAACCAGCCGGAAACATCATAGGCCCGGACAGCTTCCCAGCTGATGTAAAAATTCACAGGGGAATTACCGAGTGAAGGGCAGAAGGATCGAGGATCTTATTTTTTACTCTGATTCATCTGAGACTGTTGTCTCGTCTAAGTCCCTTCCCTCAGATCCTGTCTGCCTCCCCTCGGTCCGTGCCATCTCCTGGAACCACCCGCAGGTGGTGGAGGGGCGCGGGTTGCAACACTAGCCTTCTGTGTCCGTCTGTGTTCCTCAGAACAAAACGGACCAGGTCCCCTGGTCTGTTCAGGTTCGGACCTGGACCTTCGAGGAATGAAGGTTTAAAAGGCGGCTAATCCTTGCCTCTCTAAACGTCTTGACCACCGTCTCGACGGAGGCACCGAAAAGCTCAGAGGGCGAAACCGGTGCCCCTTTTTTTCTTCCTGACTTCAGCCAGGTTTATCCACAGATGTCTCTCCATAGCCACCATGTCCCCCATGGCCCTACCCATGTGGGTAGCGGCCTGCTTGGTGGCACGGAGAGCAAGATCTGTGGTGCGACGCAACTCTGCCACCTCAACAGGAGTAAGTCCCTGATCTTTATCCAGGTCCTTCAGCAGGTCAGCCTAGTAGGCTTGAAGCACCGCCAAGCTAGATGTAATTTGAAGGGGCGCTGATGGCAAAGAGAGAGCCTTAAGAGAGGATGTCTCGCCTGTTGAGAGATAGTTGGCTAACGTCTCATCAACAGGGGGCATCTTCAATATTTGAATAATTGAAGATGCCCCCTGTTGATGAGACGTTAGCCAACTATCTCTCAACAGGCGAGACATCCTCTCTTAAGGCTCTCTCTTTGCCATCAGCGCCCCTTCAAATTCAGAGATCGAGAAGGTATGGAAGGCTTACCGGAGCCTGGAGGCGATGGTCGGACAGGTAGCGTTCATCCAGGCGGACCCGCGGGACCTCCTTTCTGGCATGCTTCCAAGGCAAGTCAAGTCTTGCCGTGGCCCGATCCATGACCTCCAAGAGCTCCTCATACGCAGGGCAGGAAATAGAGGGTCAGCCTCAGCTTCTTCGCCTTTAAAAAGCATTTCCTGCTCATCATTGGGTGGAACTCAGAAGAGCACTAGCTCCAGGATCCGATGAAGTCAAGAAAATAGCTTGTCCTTGTCTCTGGTAGATCAGCGCGAAAAAGAAAGCCCTTTTTGTAGCTCATCGGCCAGATCCAGCTGAGAACCCCACGAAGTCAGTCTCCTCTGCGCCTCGGCAGCAGCAGGCCCTGAACCGTGGGGAACAGCTGGACGCTCATCTTTCCTCGATGTACACACGCCGCCCCCTCGAGGACCTTGCGTGCGTGCTCTTCACCCAAACAGAAGACGCGAAGATCGTGTGTGTCGTCCGGCGTCAAATAACGCGGACAAGGATCAGCACACCTCTTAAACATCTTGCTAGTGCTCGCCATAACATAGGAAAGATAAAAAAAATCTTACCGGAATGCACGTTCAGACTAAGATAAGCTGAAGACGGCGAAGAGGATGTGTGTTTACATCGGCGACTCTTTATACTGTGTCGCCCGGTAGTGATGCACCAGCAGCGATGTGCGTGCTGCGGTGATGTCATACGCTGCAGCCGGCCATTTCATGTAGTTTTTCTATATGCATTCTTCAGACACGAGTCACGCTGCGGCGTTCCCCATAGCGACCCCTAGGGGACGCAGTGAGAGTTCCCTCGGAAGGGAACTACTGACACTAAATCATCATCTGAACAGATGAATCCAGTAAAAGTGGAGCTGATAACTCATAGCTGTAGGTTCAAACTCCAGATGATCGGTTACAATCATCATACATGAATTAACATAAAGATTAAGGCCTGTGTCACAATGCAAGCATACATATAGTAAAAGTGAAACTGACACAGATGTGAAGCTTCACACTGTGTTCTGTCTAATTAAGCTGTGGCTCTGCACTGAAAATAAATGAACAAAGTGAAGATATAAATGACTGAAATCATCCAGATTCAGTCAGATTTACTGAATAGAAACTCATCAGTGCATTTCACTTGCATTTTGTCTGATGGAAGTATATATTTAGTCAAACAACAGGTAAATAGTTCACTCCATTATTTTATTACTGTTTAATCAAGCTCTATTTTATAAAAAATTGTATTGGTAAGGGTTTTATGGCAGACAGTGAAAGTCTTCTTGCAGCTGCTGTTCATTTCTGCTGTGGTGTTCAGTGTGAATGCTTTAAGCTGTTAATATGGTGCCGATACAAACACATATGAAACCAGTGTCAGCAATATTTCATCAGTGTCTAGTTTTAAATACCTGTTTCTCTGTCCTCTGCTCCACAGCTGATACAATGTCATGGTTTTTATGCTCAATAACCGTACACAGCACACATATACATTTCTGATCAGTGCGACAGAAAACCTCAAGGATCTTCTCGTGTTTCTGGCAGATCATCTCCTGCAGTCGTCCAGTGGCATCAGTCAAATTGTGCTTCTTTCCTTTAAACAAACTCTCATGTTGTTGAAGGTGATTCTGACAGTAAGAGTTCAGACACATCAGACAGGACTTGACGGCTTTGTATTTTCTTCCAGTACAGACGTCACACTCCACATCTCCAGCTCCAGCGTCACAGTCAGCAGTAAGTTTGGTCTTCTTCAGTTTCTCCACCACTTCAGCCAGCATGGTGTTTCTAGCTAAAGCAGGTCTTGGACTGAAGGTCTGTCTGCACTGAGGGCAGCTGTAGACTCTCATCTGATCCTCCTGATCCCAGCAGTCTGTAATACAGCTCTTACAGTAACTGTGTCCACAGGAAGTGGTCACTGGATCCTTCAGAAGATCCAGACACACTGCACACAAGAACTCATCCTGAGAAACTCTGGCTTCTGCCATTTTACTGCATGAAGACAGAGACACAAACACACAACAGATCACCTACACTTCAGTTTCTCTTTCTCTGAACTCAGGTGATTCCTGTTTCCTGGTTCTGTGTTCTAGTCACGTGTGTAAAACAGGTGTGTCTGAGTCTATAAAGCAGGTTCCTCATTCCTGTTCCTGTAGAGTCTCACACACACTGGTTTCCATGCTGTATGGAGTCATTCCATACAAGCTGTATCCTCTTTACCCTAACCCTATCCCATAAACCTTCACAAAAAAAGTTTCAGCAGTTTTGCATTTTTAAAAATCGTCATTCTGTTTGCTTTAAAAGCTTGTTTTCTCATGGGGACCAAATAAATGTCCCTACAAGGTCAAAATTTACTGGTATTACTGTCCTTGTGGGGACCAGGACACACACTCACTGTAACAGTTATGTTCTGTTTTGGACCTGAACGTTACAGAATAACAAACTCTAAAAATGAGTAAATTGGACTATTTTGCAAAAGTACAACTCCTGGCCTTACATCACAGAGGATGGCCACTGGATGATTTTGTTGAGGACTTCTTGGAACTGTGCCATTCAGTTTGTTGTCACAAGCATTAAAAAGTGAAGCCAAAATGCTTTGATCACCCCCAGGTTGCAGAACCCAGTAGAGACCATTAACCCTGCCATCTCCATGTAATCTAATCAGATGAGAGACAAAATAAATAATTAAATTACATTACACATATTTTTTTTCCAAAAATGTTATTTGTCATTTTATGTAGTTTTTAATCACACTCATATAAATTCAAGTATTCACTTTTTTTTTATTAATGCAAGAAAAGAGTACAGAGTTGACATTTAAAAGATAATACACAATATCAGGAATATACATTTTCAACTGAAATCAAAGAAGCATTAAAGAAAAAGTAGGGGAAAAAAAACATAAGAACTTCAGAGTAAGACTTTTATTGCTTTTTTAAATAAGTTTGGGTTTAGTTTGTTATGTGATGATATAAAAGGGGAGTGTGACGTCATGTTTGACAGCTGAGATTGACAGCTTCTCTAAGTGAATTGAGGCACCAAAAGACTTTTTTGGGATCTTCAGGAGGATATTGGAGTTGCATTTATCCTATTTCAACAAGCCTGTTCTACAGCATTCAGCAGACAAAAATTGGAGCAGTCAGGCTAATTAAAAAAAAGATCAGGGGCATGTATTTGCGATCGAGTCTGCAGGAGTGTGGACGGTACGTGGCTCCTCTTTACCCACTACTGCGCAGTCCTATCCATCACAGAGTGTTCTTTGTCGTCACCAGCCCTGTCCATCACTGAACCTCTTTCCTCAACAAACCTTCTCCTGCAAGCTCCACTGAAGCCAGCCATTCCCTCAGCTCCACCTCCACTGGCACCCTTCAGCTCCACCATCAGCCCTGCCATACAACCCTGATCCGCTTTGAGGCTTCAGTACCCAACTGGGGAGTCAAATCATTGTGACAGTGTTCTCCAGTAGTGTAGGTAAGGAATTGGCTGTCGATGGAGTCGGCTGGTGCAGGTAACTCAAAACCTCGTCCATGGCAGCTGTGAGCTGGTTGAGTTGGTGGTGTTCACTCAGCAGAGCCGCCTGCGAGGCTATAGAGGGATGTAAAGATGATTCTGCTGGATCCTGAGAAGGCAAAGTCTTGTTTGACATGTTGGAGATTGAAGACGCAGTAGGATCCATATGCAGCCAAAGTCTTTAATGGACAAAACAGGTGCAGAGTAGAGCAAACACAGGCGAGGGTCAAAACCAAAAGGAAACGAGAACCCAAACAATAAAATTCAAAATGCTAAGCAGAGACGTGATACAAAATGCAGGGAAGGGTCAAAACAAAGGGAAAATCCAACAATAGTAAACACTTAAATGCAATAAAAGATATGGCAAGACTTCGACGGCATGAAAGAAGCAGAGAGTTCAATTCAAGTTTATTTTTATAGCGCTTTTCACAATACAAATCGTTGCAAAGCAGCTGTGCAAAAATGTAGGCTACTACAATATATTTATAGTGCAAGAGGAGGAAAATGAGCTTCAGGTGAAGAGGAACTCAGAATTCAGGAGAAGGCTCCCTCATGTGGCGAGTGGTTGGAGTAGCAGGTTCAGGCATGTATATGACATTACTCCACCTTTTAGGCTCCTCAGGGTGTGCAGAAGCTTTAGTTTAGGGCCTTTCTCCTGGGTCTGGGTCGAGGTCGATCCGGGTGATGGACATGAAACTCAGTGATGAAAGTTAGGTCCAAGATGTCATGACAAATGTATATAACACATATTTGAACATGTTATTGTACCTGATGTGACAATAATGGCCCATTTCAAAAGATTCAAAACTTTATTGTTTCCTTAATTTAAAAAAAAGTAGAAATATAATTGCAGTACAGCCTGATTGATTAACAACATCAATAAAACAAAAGACATTCAGACAGCAATTAGATCACACACTGACCCCTGTACACTGAAAAAAAAAAAAAGATTATGGCCCCAATTAAATTAAGCATGATTAAATTTTGCTAGTTTAAATAATAAAAATTTAGTTTATGGTTTTAATTAATAAGTATTAATTGGTTTTAAGCGAATTACATGTGTTTTAAATCCAAGCCATGTCAATTAATTAAATTCAGTTAGAAAGCATTAAATACATTTTCTCCGCATGCGCACAAATTCACTTTCTCCATGGCACCAAAAGCCAAAAGGAGTTTCCAGTCATTCCGGACGCGGAGTTTTCATCATTCGGTCGATTTACACGGTGAGTAATAATTATGTGAGTAATAATGTCGTTTAGCACTGTTTATTACAGTAAATAGTTTGTTCGCTGTATAAATAATATCTGCAGAACGAGTCTTTCGCATCGAAACTCCAAATATGCCTCGTAACAGAAAGTTCCGGGAAATCAAAAATATGGACGAAGGCATATAAGTTATGAGGGGAATTCTTAGTTCTTATCGATAAATCTCACAATATAACATTTGATTTCTGAATGTTTTTAGTGTTCACAATTGTAATCATGTGAACATGCCCCTTTTTGCTAGCTTTAATGGTGCAGCATGTAAACTGTCTTAAACTAGAAATAATAATTATTGTGTTTTTACTTTCATTTGAGGGACTCTCTGCATGTTCCTGTGACTAGGACACATACCATTTCCTTGATGCCAAAGGACGTTTCCAGGTTCGCCACTTTCCTTAAGTTGTATTATTCCAGCAATATGCACAGTAAGTATTTTTAGTATTAAAGCATTTTACAAAAAACAGTTGACTTTAATGAAATATATCATATAATGTTTATGAATAATATCACTGCTGTTTTCCAGAAAGGAGGTCTTACTGGGAGGAAAATGGTCAAATATTTCGGCATTTGCAGGAGGTATGTATTCATTTATCAAGTTTATGTTCCTTTCCCATATGTATTATTATTTAACACGGTGATGTCAAATACACTGTCCAGACAAAAATGTCTCTGCTTGAGTTTAAATTCTTAAAGGATTTTTTTTTAAATTCTACTTAAATTTCAAATACTAAAAGGGTTAAAGTTGCCCTAAAAATGAAAATTCTGTCGTTAATTACTCACCCTCATGTCTTTTCAAACCCAGAAGACCTTAGTTTATCTTCCGAACCCAAAAAAAAATAAGATATATATTTTTTTTTTTATAAATCTGAGAGGTTTCTGGACTTGAATAGGCAACAATATAACTGGCCCAAAAACATACTAAGGACATAAGTGAAACAATTTATGTGACATCAGTGGTTCAACCGTATCTTTACAGAGCTACAAGAATAATTTTAATGTGCAAAGAAAACAAAAATAACTTTATTCAACAATTCTTCTCCCTGCCTCCATTGTCAAGACTACAATGACATATGCGTGTGTTTTCCTCTGCTTATAAACATGGTTCATGCATGTTCTACGTCAGCAACACCAAACACTTGTGTCATGGTACTCTCATGAATGGCAGACGGTGGCGCGGAGGAGTCTGTATTTTTGTTTTCTTTGTGCACAAGTATTCTCGTAGCTTCATGAAATTACTGTTGAACCACTGATGTCACACGGACTATTTTACCAATATCTTTAATGTGTATCTTGGCCTAAGAACATGTCAGTTGAGTTGCGTTGCTGTCTATGCGGGGTTTGGTTTTGTGCATATTGGCTGGTAAATATCAGTTGATACCCAAACTTGTGTGTATTTGCAAAGCCATTTAAGAACCTCTCCTTAAGAAAAAAAAAAATTTAAGGTAAGTGATTAAAACAATTTGGGAATTTAGTCAATGAAATGTGATTATTTAAATGTAGTTAAAATAAATTGATTGCAACCCCTTACCTTAAATTTTTATAGTAAATTCAATGAATATTTTTTCTTCAGAAATAAATAAATAAATTAAGAGGAAGTAGCACATTTAAATTGGGCTGAAATTACTCATTTTTTATACTAAGTTAACTAAATAAAATTGATTAAATCCAAATAAATGTGCTTGTTTAAATTTAGATCAAATCAATTGATTGCAACCACTTACCTTAAAAAATTGAGTAAATTCAATGAATCTTTTTTCCCAGTGTAAATGTTAAAATATCTCATTGTTAGATTGTGCCAACATCCTAAAGACTGCACCAAAAACATACGATCACATCTCCAAGACAAGAATATCAGATCCTGTCAGTAGACATTCATTCAATGATTTTTGAGCCCCAAAACTGCATTAACTCAAAGTCTTCAATCAGATAGAGAGGTTAACTGAGGAATCAAGTGAAGAGCAGAAAGCAGGAGACAAATGATGATAAAATGAGCAGGATTTACTGAATGATCTTACTTGTGTATTTAATGCTCAGACTTCATTCACAAGAGTTATTCTATCAAACTTAAAGTAATTTTAAATGACTGCTTTACAACATGTGACATTAAAAACCTGGAAATGGAGACATTCTCTGATCTCTTACTCATGACAAGACAAATATCCCTTAAATCCATGCATTCTTAAGATAAAACAATATTAGTAAAAGTCCCTTTAAGGCAAGTCATGTGACTCGGCGGCCATCTTTGAAACGCTACTCGGGCAGGCAAGTGCAGCCTATCTGTTTGAATGGGGAAACATCAAATTCTCCAAAACTGTTCTCCAAGCTGACGATTATTTTTTATGTTTTAAATCTCCCAAGAAATTCAACAAGAACTGCCTCATAAATATGGTTCCTTGAGCTCCAATAGCGTATAAAAATGCTTATTTTTCCGCCTCAATGAGCCAGTGCACATGCGCAGTACTGAGCACACGTCTTAAAGCGACGATTGTTTCTATAGCAACTGGGACTTCTAACTGCAGCTGCAGTGACGCGCTGACTTTACTAATCAACGATTGGCTCTTTCACTAAGAAGGCGGGGCTTCGCGGCCATCATGAATGTTGCATATTTCCCCATTCAAAACTATACGAGTGACATGTCTTGGGTATTCTATAGTCTTTGATATTAGTTATATTCAGAGAAGCTGCTCTGAGTATGTGTGTGTGTTTTCACAGGAAGTGTGCTGCTATAGCCTACTGTCTATATGAGGATTTATTACACATTTATTCTGATGTTATTTCACTGACAGAAGTTCAGCTGCAGTATGAATGTCATGAAGAGAAAACAAGAGACTCTATAACATCTCACTGTTACTGATTCATCACCAGCTCAAAGCATTATGGGTAGAATCTCTCATCAGTCTATTCTGATTCATCAACACAGTTTCACTGATGATCCAACACTGAAAGCAAACCCAGGATAGAGCGGCTGAGTGAATGTGGTGTGGACTGTGTGGATGAGGCTCATTGTGTCAGAGACGCTGTAGAAGGACAGAGTTCCTGCACTGTGATCCACAAACACTCCTATTCTACTGCGGATGGACTTTACAGGGAGATCAGTCACTATGTTATTGTGTCTGAATGAGTATCTGGAGGTAGAGCAGAACAAACTCCAGGCCTGATCATTATGTCCAAACAAACACTCTTTACCTGCTCCCTTCCTGCTGATGCTCTTATATGACACTGATATATACACACCATCTCCACTCCACTCAATCTCCCAGTAACAGCGTCCACACACACTCTCTCTACACAACACCTGACCACAACGATCAAATCTGTCTGGATGATCAGGATACGACTGATCTGTGAGAGTGGCAGTAATCACTCTGTTGTTCTCAGACAGACGGAGGTAAGTATTCACTGTGTTCAGATCCAGAGTGAGCTGATGGGAATCTGATGGAGATAAAACACATCAGAATCAGGAATTATGAATCTGTTTGATCTTTTCATGTAGCTGAACTCTTCATGTTCAGTGTATCATCAGTGTCTCAGTACAGATGACCAGATATCCTGTGCAAATCATCATTTACATCATCAATTAGAAAACTCTTCTTTCTCCTTCTACAGGAAGAACATGAACACACTCAGTGAGTTTTTCTGCTTGTTTTCTTATTGACTTACATTGTAGGAAGTCCTTCCTGGTCCTGGGAACAATGTTGGTGAGTGTGACTGTGGAAATCAACAGACATGAACAGTGTGATTCTCATGATCCTGCATCCATTCCTAAGACATTTCTAATATGATGTTCTCCATGATATGAGATGATGATGAATCTCCAGGACTTTACCTCTGTCTGAGATCTGCTTTAGCTCCTCTTTGCAGAAATCCTCTAGTTTGTCTCTCAGCTGATGGACAGATTCTCTCAGACCATCAAAAGAGATGAGACAACTGAAGGAGTCATCATTTCCGTCTGTAGATTCAGGAGGTGCTGAGAGAGACTGGAAACTCTACAGAAAACAAATCAAAACTCATCAGCTCCACACTTCATGACAATTGTCTTTTCAGCCATTTATTTTCTGAAATAAGCGAGAGAAATGTGGCTGCGCAAGTGAACAAACATTATGTTTATATTTCCATGTTGAGCACATTTTTTTGTCGATCATGTGGAAAATCAAGTAATTCTGGTCCTGGCCGGTCGATCTGTGCATCTCTACTAGTAATGCTATAATACCTGATTTCACTAGTAGCGTAGATCAGATTTAAAGGAGTGTGCTATATGCACTTTTTAAAATATGTCTATTGAATGCAGTCACTAATAAACACTATAAAAAGCAAACATAATAAAAAAAAAAAAAAAAACTCTATTGTGTCTAATTCAGTTCTGTATTTTCAGCAGAGCAGCAAAACTATGGATATTTCTATGCTGGTGTGACCATTGACAAACACAATTTCAATATTTATACACAAAAGTAATTACATTTAATGGTATTCTTATTGTCACTGACACTAATTACATAAATCATGTTTTCACTGCAAAACAAAACAAAAATCCTGTAAGTATTGCCACAATTAAAAGAAAAAAGCTGCAACAAATCAAAACAAAAATAAGTCCCTGAAACCCTGATGGATTGATCGCTAATAGACAGCCTCATTTCTTCATGGTCAGATTCATCAATTTCTTGCAAATAAACAACTATCAATTTGATCAGGTTTGAGGATCATCTGATCCAATTTAGATGAAAGTTACTCAGGATCGGTACTATTGAGTTCACTGGTTTAAACATAGTTTATAAAGAAAAATGTGGTAAAAGCTGTAATGTTAGTGAAGTATTGAACTGTTGGTGGAGCTAGTGCTGTTTGACAGCTAGATATAACTTCCAGAAGAAAGAGCAGAAGAATGCTGGTGTTGTTCTAGATGTCTGTTACCTGCAGGAACTGGATGTGATCCTGTGTGTGTGAAAGCTGCTCCAGCTCAGCGTCTCTCCTCCTCAGATCATTGATCTCCTGCTCCAGTCGCTCCAGTCGTCCTTCAGCTCGACTCACTGCTCGCTTTTCCTGATCTCTGATCAGCCGTATCAGCTCAGAGCGGCTTCTCTCAATGGAGCGGATGAGCTCAGTAAAGATCCTCTCACTGTCCTCCACTGCTGTCTGTGCAGAGCGCTGTTAGGACACACAGTGATTCAGGCTTCAGTGGGACTGAAAGAGACAAGAGAGTCTGAACTGAGACTGAGACAAACTTCTCTTCTTCTCCAGACTCACCTTATGAGACTCCACAGCCTCTCTCAGCTGCTGAACATCTTTCTCTCTCTGCTGGATTCTCTGCTGGAACGTCTTCTGCGTCTCCTTCAGCTGCTTCTGCAGGACAAACGGATGATAGTGAATGTCACAGAAAACTACTGCCACTAAATCATCATGTGAACAGATGAATGCAGTAAAAGTGGAGCTGAAAACTAATAGCTGAAGGTTCAAACTCCAGATGATCAGTTACAAACATCAAACATGAATTAACATAAAGATTAAGGTCTGTTTCACAATGCAACCATACATATAGTAAACATGAAACTGACACAGACATAGAGCTTCATATTAAAAGCATTTCTTTGTTCTGTGTAATTAATCTGCGGTTCTACAGTAAAACTAAATGAACAAAGTGAAGCTATAAATGACTGAAATCATCCAGATTCATTCAGATTTACTGAATAGAAACTCAGTCACTGCATTTCACTTACATTTTGCCCGATGGAAGCATATATTTATTCAAACAACAGGTAAATAGTTCACTGCATTATTTTATGTTGTTTAATCAAAGTCTATTTTATAAAATATTGTATTGGTAAGGGTTTTATGTCAAACAGTGAAACTCTTGCAGCTGCTGTTCATTTGTGCTGTGGTGTTCAGTGTGAATGCTGTAAGCTGTTAATATGGTGCCAATATAAACACATATGAAACCAGTGTCAGCAACATTTAAACAGTGTCTAGTTTTAAATACCTGTTTCTCTGTCCTCTGTTCTGCAGCTGATACAATGTCATGGTTTTTATGGTCAATAACTGTACACAGCACACATATAAATTTCTGGTCAGTGCGACAGAAAACCTCAAGGATCTTCTCATGTTTCTGGCAGATCATTTCCTGCAGTCGTCCAGTGGCATCAGTCAAATTGTGTCTCTTTCCTTTAAACCAACTCTCATGTTGTTCAAGATGATTCTGACAGTAAGAGTTCAGACACATCAGACAGGACTTGACGGCTTTGTATTTTCTTCCAGTACAGATGTCACATTCCACATCTCCAGCTCCAGCGTCACAGTCAGCAGGACGTTTCCTCTTCTTCAGTTTCTCCACCACTTCAGCCAGCATGGTGTTTCTAGCTAAAGCAGGTCTTGGACTGAAGGTCTGTCTGCACTGAGGGCAGCTGTAGACTCTCATCTGATCCTCCTGATCCCAGCAGTCTGTAATACAGCTCTTACAGTAACTGTGTCCACAGGGAATGGCCACTGGATCCTTCAGGAGATCCAGACACACTGCACACAAGAACTCATCCTGAGAAACTCTGGCTTCTGCCATTTTACTGCATGAATACAGAGACACAAACACACAACAGCTCAACTATACTTCAGTTTCTCTTTCCCTGAACTCAGGTGATTCCTGTTTCCTGGTTCTGTGTTCTAGTCACGTGTGTAAAACAGGTGTGTCTGAGTCTATAAAGCAGGTTCCCTTCCGGAGGGAACTCTACGCTGCGTCCTGGTGGACACTATGGGAACTGCCTTCAGCGTGACCGGCTCTGAAGCTCTTATAGAACAACGACAATGAACTTTGACATTGGCCAGCGCCAGCCTATGACATCATCACAAGGCGCCTACCAGTATAAAGGGGCACTTGTGAATACATCAACCATCTTTTTGTCCTTCAGACTGACCTTGTTCTAAGCGTGAGTAGAATGATGATTCCTAGAGTAAACAGTTCAGGAAGTGTGCGGGATGTCAGAGAATAAGAGGTCTACTTTTATTTGTGTGCACTCACAAGATCAACAAAACCTTGAACTTTTTGTAAAATAGCTAAAGAAAACAAACATGAGGCTTTTCTAAAGTAGGCTAAATGTTGTTACTATTATTATGACTTCTTCACAAGAATTTTACTGACGTTTTAAACTCTGATTGATTGATTTCATGAGACGTTTTTATTAACTTTTTAAAATGCATTCAAATATTTTTTCATCTTTATTTCGTGCTGCAATCTTAAAACTGCTAGATTTTATAGGGTGATGGAGACCTGCGTGCTACAAATAATGAATGGACTTGAAAACGTTAAATATTATTTCCAAGCATTTATACATAAATAAAACAGCTTGTGAATACTCACATAACGTTATGTACTTAAGAAAAATCAACAAGTTAACCGAGTTGGAGCCCATAATGATTGGGGGGGCATACAAATTTTTGGCATATGGGCCTGGGGCTGACTTGCTACGCCATTGACTGTTTAATTTTATTTTTTTATTTTGCAAAGTTTCCCTTACGCTGGTGCGATTTATGATCTTGTTTATTATCAGATCAGCTCTATTAACAGCGGCTGGCATAAACCCTGTTCCACAGCAACTCAATTCACTTCCTCCAGTGAGTAAACAGACGAATCACAGGAAACAAGCACTTAAACCTGACCCTGACTAACACACGTTTATTGTCTAGTTATGTAAGTGATCACTGTAGTTGATTTACTGACACCATAAAAAGCGCTCTCAAGGTTGCTGCAGGTTTGGGTTTGTTTGGTGCTTGATTGTTCTCTGAAGTCACCAGACTAAAGAACCATCATCAGCAGTGTGTGTTTCCTCCTCAAAGGTGTGTAAGCGTGTGTTTGCTGAACTTTGTTCTGCTGTAAATCACAGTGTTTCTGAATCACCTTGAACAGTCACCTGAAGGATCGTCAGTTCACTTCAGCTTTTGAAACATTTATTGTACATCTCACAGTTTTACAAACGATTCATCTTTTAGAGCTTCTTGATGGAGGTCAAAGTGTTGCAAAACATTTAGATTTTAATCAGATTTGTACTCGAATCCAGATGACTTCATATGAAACACACTCCGCTTTATTTCATTAATCATAACAGGACATAATCACATAAGAGCACATGATGATTCACAGAAGAGAAGCCTAATAACCTAATAACATATTAAACCCTAAAATATGTCAAATTAGTCATTTAAAAATAACAGACTTATTAGAAATATTACATTGTTGTCTGACAAACTAAAGTTTAGAACAACACAATCCAAATAAAACAATAGATACACTTTTTTAGCCAAAATATCTAGAATTTTTTTTAAATCAAGAAGGATTTTCTAGACAAGTAAAAGTTATTTTCTTGTTTTCAGAAGAAAAAAAAAACAAGTCAAAATGAAGTGAGTTTTTGCTTAGAACAAGCTAAATAATCTGCCAATGGGGTAAGAATAAAAAACTTATTTCAAACAGAAAACAAGATTATTTTTCTTACCCCATTGGCATTGTTTCAAGCTAAACTGCACCTCATTTTGACTTGTTTTTTTCTGAAAACAAGACAATAAGTTTTACTTGTCTAGAAAATCCGTCTTGGTTTAAGAATTTTAAGATATTTTGGCTGGAAACAAGACAAAAAAGTCTAAGTAAGAAAATCATTTTTTGCAATGTACAATACAAATACTTGGAATAAATGATTTAAAATCAAAATCAAAAGGTATTTTTATTTGTTAACATGCATGTGACCATTAACTGAGCTCAGACACAATAAACGTGAATATGTTGAAATAGTTAAAAACTCAAGAAAAATGTTTGGTGAAATTTAAGGAAATCCCTGATTTACAAGAACACAAACCAGCAGGATTTCAGACGCAGTGTTTTAATGGTCTCTTGTGCGTCTGAACTACTAAAACATTGTTCAGCTGAACACTATCTGAAGCTGTTTGTGTAATGGGGTCGATATGAGCTCTCGCAGCTGCGGAAACAGACGCTGTATCTCTGAGACGAATGGCTGTTATTACATCTAATGCTGTGCCAGATCACAGTCACTAAATCTGACTGGGTCGCAGAAAACATGGAACATTAAGGGCGGCTCATTGTACCGAACACAGTCGCAGGAAGAGCCTGAAACCTGACCAGACTTCCTGAGGACCAAGAAAAACTGTCCGTGAACCCGCTGTGCAGGAGAAACGGACACAGACATTACTGCCGTGACTGACAGCGCTGGTCTGAGGTCAGATGTGCCAGCGCCAGGCGTTTGGGTGGTGCGGATGGGCGGCACAAACTAAACACATCAATCTCTGGAGCAAAAACATGTGCAGCTCCAACTGCTGAATGCATGAAAACAAGCATGAGTTCTGGATAAATATGCATGTAACGGAGCTGCAGACGTCAGTGAAATACCTGAAAAACCTGCAGCGTGTTCAAACACATCAGCAACAGACACAGACAAACACGTGATCATCTGAAGAATGTCTGAAATGACTGGAGTTTGAGAGTTCAGATATCAGACATTCTTATGAAAACATTAACAGTATATAAATCACGTTTCTGGAAGCTAAACACTAAAACCAAAGCAAGAATTTGTTGGTTTTAGTTAGTTCAACTCTGTTACTATCATGCATTTTGTCTCCTTTTATTGAAATGGACAATCCTATAAAATAGAAATTAAAAATTAAAAAGTAAATGACTGGGGAAATGCTGATCTGTGTCTTTAAGATGATGTCTGACACACAACTTAATTAGCAACATAATTAAGTTTGTGTAAAAACATAAAGAAGCAAATTACACGTGAATGAAATAAAGAAATGCTTTAAGTTTTATCAGGTTGGCTCAACCTAGTATTCATAATACCACAGAATCAAATGTAAAATAAAACATTTTTGTGCATGCATTCAGTACACAAAATCCATATTAAAGCTACTGCAGTTATTCAGTCAAGCTGTGTGTGATTTTCTGTTGATTTAATATAAAACAACAATCAAATCAGAAACAAATCCAATTTTCACCAAGCTGTTACATTCATTTAAGAAAAAAGTTTTATACTGTATGTAAAAATTCACTTTACTTTTTCACTTTCATTAACATGTTATTTACTGTTTATTTCTGTGCTTTCGACTTCACCTTCCATTTCCAGTGTGATTGAGGACAGCTGTGATTTTAAAGATGCTGCATGTACTTTTTTGACTTTATCAAAGCATCAAAATACTATAATGCATTTGCAGATATTTAGGAAAGATTTTAAGTTCACATATGTGTTCCTCTAAAAAGCAATCCTGCAGCCAGTTACTCTGCTCTGAAATGTGCCTCTGTGTCAGAATGTCTGTTTTTGTTTTGGTCAGAGTGACTCCGCCCACTGCCATCTTAGCCAATAGTATTTCAACACACTGGATGCCAGTTGCCAGAAAACACAGCGTAATGCCCTGTGTATTAATATTTATAGTATCTTTTATTTATTTGTCTCAATATTATTAATATTTTTGTATCTTTGATATAAAATAGGAATATTATAGGCCTATGTAAAATTCACCTTAAAAAAAAAAAAGTTCATAGAGATAACAGAAAAGGTGCCATGCATAACTGTAATATTGTCGCCTTAGAAGTATAAGGTTCTATCTGACATTTTTTGTCAAAATTTACTTATTCACATAGTTTTATTCGGTGACAACTTATTTACATTATGTGATGTTTGTAAGCGGTGTACATTTTGGGCTTTTGTTTAGAAAACAAATATGGCTCTATCTACAGAAGTCTATGGAACGCAAAAACTTTGCATGCTCAGAATGCAGATACAACCTTACAATTCTAAGGCGACAATATTTCTGCACTCTAGTTATTAGGTGTGTTTTACTTGAAGCAATGTTGCATAGACCGATTAGTGTATGACTTTAAACTCGAAAATTACATTATATTCCCATTATAACCAGAAGATGGCAGCAGAGGATCACTCAATGACTCATTTGCCGATTCGACTCTCATGTAGTCCTTTTAACATGTTTTGCTTTTGGATTTATATTTAGACATTATAAAATCACTATTATAATATTTAAAAACATTACAAATCAAACTTCAGCACTTTTTTGTACTGACATATCAAGGCGAGACACTCCAAGTGAATAGGGTAAAATATTAACTAACAGTTGTCACCTTATTTACTCAGTTGATTGATTACATTGATAATTGCAAACATTTTTTGTATTACAAGTTTTCTAAAATGTTAGGTTTTAATATGCAAATGAGTCATTATTTAATTAAATATGCGCTAATTTGCATTCATTTCTAGTACAATAATCTAAACACTGGATGAAGTCAATTTCAAAATTATTGTTGAATTTTTTTTTACATATTAGAGTCAAATGTTTTTACAGAAGGAATTTTGCGTCTCATTTTGTCACTCCATAATTCAGGAAATACTAGAACAGGCATACTTGAACAACTATATATATACAGTTTTTGGGGGGAATAAAATGTTGCAAAAAAATCTAGCAAATTATATATGAACAAATGTCTTTGTAAAAACCTTCAGGATATCAATAGAAATAAAAATGTAAAGTTGTGTAAAAAAAAAGAGTAAAAAAACTAAACAAAACAATTTCCTTAGTTTCTCTTGAATGTAAACCAAACTTTTGTTCACAATATCCCAAGACTATTTTCTTTTTTTAGGGTCAGATAATCAGATCTTTATGACATACAATAAAATCATTTGATTAAGAATTTTAAGATATTTTGGCTGGAAGCAAGACAAAAAAGTAAGTAAAGTAAGAAAATCATTTTTTTTGCAGTGTACAATACAAATACTTGGAATAAATGATTAAAATATTAAAAGGTATTTGTAAAAATATATATATAATAATCAGAATAATCAGAAAGGGTGCTAAATGTTAATTAAATGTTAATCTTAAGTGACTTAAAAATAAAAAAACTGACAGGTTAAGCTTGCCAATCACTGTTTGTTCACTTTATTCTAATGCACTGTTCTTTTTCTCTTTGTCTTGTTCTGTTCTGTGCCTGTTTCCCTCCAATCTGGCAACCCATGTGAGTGTTGAGTCTTATCCAATGTTTTGAGTTTGGAGTGCAGTTCTAATTTTAACCACCTGCTGTCAGTATTACATACTGCACTGTTAACATCTCTTTATTGACTTTTTTTAAGCAAAGAATTGGTTTACAAATGCAAAACACCTGTTTATTTGTGAGAAGATGTTCACGGACGGCGCAGTGCTGCGTGACGCGTGTTTGACAGACTGTGCTGTGACCTCTGACCTCACTAACACACGCGTGTCCAGCCAAACACACTGTGAGCAGAAGACTGGAGCCGTGAGCTCATGCAGTTGAGGGCGGCACAGGTCCGTGAGCGAGCGTGTTTGTGTGCTGATGTCAGTGTGTGTGTGTGTGTCATGACATTACATCAGAGGGAAAATACAGCTACGGTCCGTCAGAGGCCAAAACATCCCACAGAGACGGTGGAGATCCAGAACAACATCTACTGACGACTGGAAACGCCTCTGAACCTCAACATGCAGAGAACCAACTTAAGGGGACACACTGCAGGCAAAAACACTGTTTTTTCATGCACCTGTCAAGTTTGAGATTTTGGCCTTTTTGGTTTTTTCATGAAGTGTTTTTTCAGACTAGTGGAAAGAAAACACCCAAAGGCACTGTTAAGTGTTTCTTTTATAGCTCTTTATTTGTGTTAATAGATTTTAATTACAATACATATTTTTAAACGCTGTTTTCTCAAAATGAGTTTTTTCTCCTACACTGAGCCATAAATCTCCACTTCAGCAGCACTTACACACACAACACTGT
>NC_133376.1:40468004-40489797 GCF_049309525.1 Garra rufa | reverse complement strand
GCAGCTTCTCTGAATATAACTAATATTGTTTTATCTTAAGAATGCAAGGAATATTTGTCATGAGTAGGGCATAAGAAATCAGGGAATGTCTCCATTTCCAGGTTTTTAATGTCACATGTTGTAAATTACTTTTAGTTTGATAGAATAACAGTTAGGGTTAGGGTTAAGTTAGTTAATGGAGTCTGAGCATTAAATACACAAGTAAGATTATTCAGTAAATCCTGTTCATTTTATCATCATTTGTCTCATGCTTTCTGCTCTTCTCTGGATTCCTCAGTTAACCTCTCTATCTGATTGAAGACTTTGAGTTAATGCAGTTTGGAGTCTCATTAAATAAATGTCTACTGACAGGATCTAATGTTTCTGTCATATTTGATCTTATGTTATTGGTGCAGTCGTCAACATTTACAGGGTCCAGGGTGTGATCTATTAGCTGTATGAATTCAACATTTTTGTCTTTTGTTTTATTGATGGTTCTATTAGACTGTATTGATATTCTGTGTTTCAAAATAAAATAAAAACAGTTTTTTACTTAATAATTATTTACTTAATTAACTTTATATTTATTATCGCAGCAGGTACAACAAAATGTTCAAAACTGCGTTATATACTTTTATACAAGTAGCCAGACCAAGTAAACAATGGTTTTAAACTGAAATTCATCCTGTGAAAAAAAAACACAGAAAACTATTTAAAAACCATATTTACTAACATTAAGTGTCAACACTGAGAAGAGCATATACAGGTGCACAGAATCACAAAACTCACTCCTCCATGTGAATAAATCATGCGTTTCATCACAGCAGTGCAGATTTTTTTACAGACTTTTTTACACCATGAGAAACAATCACTGTCTTTTATTTGACATCCTCTCAGGTTCCTCCAGATGTTGTTAGTGACTGCTGCTTGTTTGATAGTCTTCATTCTGAGACGTTCCATTATTCAGAGGAGAGATTATTACAGATTGTGTGTGTGTATGCACACTGTCCTCACCTTATTTTCCTGTTTATTAGAGTGAAGTTGCTCTGAATCAATCGCTACAGAAATAAATCTGACTTAAGGTGAGACACTGCGGGTGAATAGGGTAAAAAAAAAATAACTAATAGTTATCACCTTACCCAGTTGAATAATTACTTTGATAATTACAAACATTTTGTATTACAAGTTTTCAAAAATGTTAGGTTTAAATATGCAAATGAGGCATTATTTAATGGAATATGCTAATTTGCAATACATTTCTAGTACAAAAATCTAAACACTGGATGAAGTCAGTTTCGAAATTCTTGTTTATTTTTTTTTACAAAAAATTAAAAATTTAAAAAAATTTACAGAGGGAATTTTGGATATCTCATTTTGTCACAACATAATTAAAAAATACTTAAAACAGGCAGAAAACTATATATATATATATATACATACAGTCAAGCCCGAAATTATTCATCTGGCAAATTCTGACTTAGAACAGACAGGAAACACTATATTTATTACTATTTTGAGGGGAATAAAATGTTGTATATAATCAAGCAAATGATATATGAACAAATCCCTCTGTAAAAACCTTCAGGATATAGACAGGAATAAAAATGTACAGTGTTGTGTGTGTAAGTGCTGCTGAAGTGGAGATTTATGGCTCAGTGTAGGAGAAAAAACTAATTTTGAGAAAACAGCGTTTAAAAATATGTATTGTAATTAAAATCTATTAACACAAATAAAGAGCTATAAAAGAAACACTTAACAGTGCCTTTGGGTGTTTTCTTTCCACTAGTCTGAAAAAACACTTCATGAAAAAAACAAAAAGGCCAAAATCTCAAACTTGACAGGTGCATGAAAAAACAGCTTTTTTGCCTGCAGTGTGTCCCCTTAAGTTGGTTCTCTGCATGTTGAGGTTCAGAGGCGTTTCCAGTCGTCAGTAGATGTTGTTCTGGATCTCCACCGTCTCTGTGGGATGTTTTGGCCTCTGACGGACCGTAGCTGTATTTTCCCTCTGATGTAATGTCATGACACACACACACACACACACTGACATCAGCACACAAACACGCTCGCTCACAGACCTGTGCCGCCCTCAACTGCATGAGCTCACGGCTCCAGTCTTCTGCTCACAGTGTGTTTGGCTGGACACGCGTGTGTTAGTGAGGTCAGAGGTCACAGCACAGAGTGTCAAACACGCGTCACGCAGCACTGCGCCGTCCGTGAACATCTTCTCACAAATAAACAGGTGTTTTGCATTTGTAAACCAATTTTTTGCTTAAAAAAAGTCAATAAAGAGATGTTAACAGTGCAGTATGTAATACTGACAGCAGGTGGTTAAAATTAGAACTGCACTCCAAACTCAAAACATTGGAGAAGACTCAACAGTCACACAGGTTGCCAGATTGGAGGGAAACAGGCACAGAACAGAACAAGACAAAGAGAAAAAGAACAGTGCATTAGAATAAAGTGAACAAACAGCGATTGGCAAGCTTAACCTGTCAGTTTTTTTACTGTATGTCATAAAGTCACTTAAGATTCACATTTATTTAACATTTAGCACCCTTTCTGATTATTCTGATTATTATATTTTTACAGATACCTTTTAATATTTTAATCATTTATTCCAAGTATTTGTATTGTACACTGCAAAAAAAATGATTTTCTTACTTTACTTACTTTTTTGTCTTGCTTCCAGCCAAAATATCTTAAAATTCTTAATCAAATGATTTTATTGTATGTCATAAAGATCTGATTATCTGACCCTAAAAAAAGAAAATAGTCTTGGGATATTGTGAACAAAAGTTTGGTTTACATTCAAGAGAAACTAAGGAAATTGTTTTGTTTAGTTTTTTTACTCTTTTTTTTTACACAACTTTACATTTTTATACCTATTGATATCCTGAAGGTTTTTACAAAGACATTTGTTCATGTATAATTTGCTAGTTTTTTTCTGCAACATTTTATTTACCCCAAAAACTGTATATATATATAGTTGTTCAAGTATGCCTGTTCTAGTATTTCCTGAATTATGGAGTGACAAAATGAGACGCAAAATTCCTTCTGTAAAAACATTTGACTCTAATGTGTAAAAAAAAAATTCAACAATAATTTTGAAATTGACTTCATCCAGTGTTTAGATTATTGTACTAGAAATGAATGCAAATTAGCGCATATTTCATTAAATAATGACTCATTTGCATATTAAAACCTAACATTTTAGAAAACTTGTAATACAAAAAAAATGTTTGCAATTATCAATGTAATCTATCATCTGGGTAAATAAGGTGACAACTATTAGTTAATATTTTACCCTATTCACTTGGAGTGTCTCGCATTGATATGTCAGTACAAAAAAGTGCTGAAGTTTTATTTGTAATGTTTTTAAATATTATAATAGTGATTTTATAATGTCTAAATATAAATCCAAAAGCAAAACACGTTAAAAGGACTACATGAGAGTCGAATCGGCAAATGAGTCAATGAGTGATCCTCTGCTGCCATCTTCTGGTTATAGTGGGAATATAATGTCATTTTCGAGTTTAAAGTCATACACTAATTGGTCTATGCAACATTGCTTCAAGTAAAACACACCTAATAACTAGAGTGCAGAAATATTGTCACCTTAGAATTGTAAGGTTGTATCTGCATTCTGAGCATGCAAAGTTTTTGCGTTCCATAGACTTCTGTAGATAGAGCCATATTTGTTTTCTAAACAAAAGCCCAAAATGTACACCGCTTACAAACATCACATAATGTTAAGTTTTCACCGAATAAAACTATGTGAATAAGTAAATTTTGACAAAAAATGTCAGATAGAACCTTATACTTCTAAGGCGACAATATTACAGTTATGCATGGCACCTTTTCTGTTATCTCTATTAATTTTTTTTTAAGGTGAATTTTACATAGGCCTATAATATTCCTATTTTATATCAAAGATACAAAAATATTAATAATATTGAGACAAATAAATAAAAGATACTGTAAATATTAATACAGAGGGCATTACGCTGTGTTTTCTGGCAACTGGCATCCAGTGTGTTGAAATACTATTGGCTAAGCTGGCAGTGGGCGGAGTCACACTGACCAAAACAAAAACAGACATTCTGACACAGAGGCACATTTCAGAGCAGAGTAACTGGCTGCAGGATTGCTTTTTAGAGGAAGACATATGTGAACTTAAAATCTTTCCTAAATATCTGCAAATGCATTATAGTATTTTGATGCTTTGATAACGTCAAAAAAGTACATGCAGCATCTTTAAAATCACAGCTGTCCTCAATCACACTGGAAATGGAAGGTGAAGTCAAAAGCACAGAAATAAACAGTAAATAACATGTTAATGAAAGTGAAAAAGTAAAGTGAATTTTTACATACAGTATAAAACTTTTTTCTTAAATGAATGTAACAGCTTGGTGAAAATTGGATTTGTTTCTGATTTGATTGTTGTTTTATATTAAATCAACAGAAAATCACACACAGCTTGACTGAATAACTGCCGTAGCTTTAATATGGATTTTGTGTACTGAATGCATGCACAAAAATGTTTTATTTTACATTTGATTCTGTGGTATTATGAATACTAGGTTGAGCCAACCTGATAAAACTTAAAGCATTTCTTTATTTCATTCACATGTAATTTGCTTCTTTATGTTTTTACAAAAACTTAATTATGTTGTTAATTAAGTTGTGTGTCAGACACCATTTTAAAGACACAAATCAGCATTTCCCCATTCATTTACTTTTTAATTTTTAATTTCTATTTCATAGGATTGTCCATTTCAATAAAAGGAGACAAAATGCATGATAGTAACAGGGTTAAACTAACTAAAACCAATAAATTCTTGCTTTGATTTCAGTGTTTAGTTTCCAAAAACGTGATTTATATACTGTTTATGTTTTCATAAGAATGTCTGATATCTGAACTCTCAAACTCCAGTCATTTCAGACATTCTTCAGATGATCACGTGTTTGTCTGTGTCTGTTGCTGATGTGTTTGAACACGCTGCAGGTTTTTCAGGTATTTCACTGATGTCTGCAGCTCCGTTACATGCATATTTATCCAGAACTCATGCTTGTTTTCATGCATTCAGCAGTTGGAGCTGCACATGTTTTTGCTCCAGAGATTGATGTGTTTAGTTTGTGCCGCCCATCCGCACCACCCAAACGCCTGGCGCTGGCACATCTGACCTCAGACCAGCGCTGTCAGTCACGGCAGTAATGTCTGTGTCCGTTTCTCCTGCACAGCGGGTTCACGGACGGTTTTTCTTGGTCCTCAGGAAGTCTGGTCAGGTTTCAGGCTCTTCCTGCGACTGTGTTCGGTACAATGAGCCGCCCTTAATGTTCCATGTTTTCTGCGACCCAGTCAGATTTAGTGACTGTGATCTGGCACAGCATTAGATGTAATAACAGCCATTCGTCTCAGAGATACAGCGTCTGTTTCCGCAACTGCGAGAGCTCATATCGACCCCATTACACAAACAGCTTCAGATAGTGTTCAGCTGAACAGTGTTTTAGTAGTTCAGACGCACAAGAGACCATTAAAACACATGAATGCGTCTGAAATCCTGCTGGTTTGTGTTCTTGTAAATCAGCACAGCAAAAAATGCTTTTCTAGCTTAGACTTTTTGTCTTGTTTCCAGCCAAAATATCTAAAAATTCTTAAATCGAGAAGAATTTTCTAGATGAGTAAAAATTATTGTCTAGTTTTCAGAAAAAAGGTCAAAATTAAATGCATTTTTGCTTGAAACAAGCAAAATAATCTGCCAATGGGGTAAGAAAAATAATCTTGTTTTCTGTTTAAAAATAAGATTTTTTTTCTTACCCCATTGGCAGATTATTTTGCTTGTTCTAAGCAAAAACTCACTTAATTTTGACTAGTTTTTTTCTGAAAACAAGAAAATAATTTTTACTTGTCTAGAAAATCCTTCTTGATTTAAGAATTTTTAGATATTTTGGCTGGAAACAAGACAAAAAATCTAAGCTAGAAAAGCATTTTTTGCAGTGAGGGATTTCCTTAAATTTTACCAAACATTTTTCTTGAGTTATTAACTATTTCAACATATTCACGTTTATTGTGTCTGAGCTCAGTTAATGGTCACATGCATGTAAACAAATAAAAATACCTTTTGATTTTGATTTTAAATCATTTATTACAAGTATTTGTATTGAACATTGCAA
The DNA here is from genome assembly GCF_049309525.1 of Garra rufa. Lineage (NCBI taxonomy): Eukaryota > Metazoa > Chordata > Actinopteri > Cypriniformes > Cyprinidae > Garra > Garra rufa. The sequence goes on along the minus strand of NC_133376.1, from coordinate 40,483,644 downwards.
AAAATTATTTTCTTATTTAGACTTTTTTGTCTTGTTTCCAGCCAAAATTTCTTAAAATTCTTAAACCAAGAAGGATTTTCTAGACAAGTAAAACTTATTGTCTTGTTTTCAGAAAAAAACAAGTCAAAATGAGGTGCAGTTTAGCTTGAAACAATGCCAATGGGGTAAGAAAAATAATCTTGTTTTCTGTTTGAAATAAGTTTTTTATTCTTACCCCATTGGCAGATTATTTTGCTTGTTCTAAGCAAAAACTCACTTCATTTTGACTTGTTTTTTTTTTCTTCTGAAAACAAGAAAATAACTTTTACTTGTCTAGAAAATCCTTCTTGATTTAAAAAAAATTCTAGATATTTTGGCTAAAAAAGTGTATCTATTGTTTTATTTGGATTGTGTTGTTCTAAACTTTAGTTTGTCAGACAACAATGTAATATTTCTAATAAGTCTGTTATTTTTAAATGACTAATTTGACATATTTTAGGGTTTAATATGTTATTAGGTTATTAGGCTTCTCTTCTGTGAATCATCATGTGCTCTTATGTGATTATGTCCTGTTATGATTAATGAAATAAAGCGGAGTGTGTTTCATATGAAGTCATCTGGATTCGAGTACAAATCTGATTAAAATCTAAATGTTTTGCAACACTTTGTCCTCCATCAAGAAGCTCTAAAAGATGAATCGTTTGTAAAACTGTGAGATGTACAATAAATGTTTCAAAAGCTGAAGTGAACTGACGATCCTTCAGGTGACTGTTCAAGGTGATTCAGAAACACTGTGATTTACAGCAGAACAAAGTTCAGCAAACACACGCTTACACACCTTTGAGGAGGAAACACACACTGCTGATGATGGTTCTTTAGTCTGGTGACTTCAGAGAACAATCAAGCACCAAACAAACCCAAACCTGCAGCAACCTTGAGAGCGCTTTTTATGGTGTCAGTAAATCAACTACAGTGATCACTTACATAACTAGACAATAAACGTGTGTTAGTCAGGGTCAGGTTTAAGTGCTTGTTTCCTGTGATTCGTCTGTTTACTCACTGGAGGAAGTGAATTGAGTTGCTGTGGAACAGGGTTTATGCCAGCCGCTGTTAATAGAGCTGATCTGATAATAAACAAGATCATAAATCGCATCAGCGTAAAGGGAACTTTGCAAAATAAAAAGTAAAATTAAACAGTCAGTGGCGAAGCAAGTCAGCCCCAGGCTCATATGCAAAAAATTTGTATGCCCCCCAATCATTATGGGCTCCAACTCGGTTAACTTGTTGATTTTTCTTAAGTACATAACGTTATGTGAGTATTCACAAGCTGTTTTATTTATGTATAAATGCTTGGAAATAATATTTAACGTTTTCAAGTCCATTCATTATTTGTAGCACGCAGGTCTCCATCACCCTATAAAATCTGGCAGTTTTAAGATAATACAAATAATAAATGTGTTTTTACGCTCTTTAATTTGTAGTGAGATAAGAGCAAGCAGCATGTGAATCAATCATCTTTTCCTCTTTGATATTTGCAGCACGAAATAAAGAGGAAAAAATATTTGAATGCATTTTAAAAAGCTAATAGAAACGTCTCATGAAATCAATCAGAGTTTAAAACGTCAGTAAAATCCTTGTGAAGAAGTCATAATAATAGTAACAACATTTAGCCTACTTTAGAAAAGCCTCATGTTTGTTTTCTTTAGCTATTTTACAAAAGTACAAGGTTTTGTTGATCTTGTGAGTGCACACAAATAAAAGTAGACCTTTTGCAGTTCCAAATGATCTATTACTCTTACCTTTATGATCAAAAATGATGGCGTATTTTAGGTTTCCACTGTTAAAAAAAATGCAAGTGTTTGCGCTGGGGCTTCCATATCCTGCAAAGGGTGTAGGTTTGATTTTTCCATTGGTAGAGACATAACGGCAGACAACATACTTTGAATAGTTTGAACAAAATGTTTGCTAGGGTCAATTTAATAGAGTGTATATTGGTAGGGACACGTCATAGCGTCTCTACTAAATTCTACGCCCTTGAAAATCATAACAAGCAACTTTAGAAACTATACTTCTCTCCTTAAATATGAGATCAAACAACAGTTTCATGAGAGCATCCAAATTTCACAAAAAGCTTTTGGGCGTAATTATAATATAAGCCAGACACTGAAGGGAGTTGTTGTTTTTGTCTCTCTTAATTCTGAGAAAGATTCATTCTTGTCAATGAACCACACAGAGACATTTTGATTAGATGTATTCATGTTCATCTGATCTCATTTCTTTGATTGTTTGAGTACTGGTTGATTTGTATTTGTGTATACTTACTTTCCTTCCTTCTTTTTTCTTTGTTTTTACAAATTGTAATGCTTACGGTTTGATCAGAAAACAGAAAAATAAAAAAACTGAACCATCGCGAATCATTCAATTTGCGAAATGATATGCGAACCCGCTTCCAAAGTTCCAATCTAAATCAAATGATTCGCGAATTGCGCTTCGAAATCCCGATCCGAATCAAAAGATTCATGAACCCAATCTGAACCTGTCATGAGTCTGGTCTGTGTTTTCTGTGTCTGTGGTTAAGGACTTTTATTTTGTAGTTTCTGTGCCCCATTGTTGACTGTCTCCCTGCCACTCTGCTCCCTTGTTTATCCCCATGGACACTCATTTGACCACACCCTCTCCTCGTTAGTTACCACGGTTACCAATTAGATCATTACCTCTGCCCTGTGTATAATAGTCCTTGTGTTTCCTCTGTAGTTGTAACGCTGCAGAGAAGAGGCAAGATGAGGTGAGGATCTACGTGCAGGAGTTTATTGAAAATCCAAGAAAACAACAAATAATCCAAAATGGGTGAAACATGGAAACCAGACACGAACAGAGAGCAACCATTACAGACATCTAACAACCAACGAAGCACAGAGAAAACACAAGGACTATTATACACAGGGCAGAGGTAATGATCTAATTGGTAACCGTGGTAACTAACGAGGAGAGGGTGTGGTCAAATGAGTGTCCATGGGGATAAACAAGGGAGCAGAGTGGCAGGGAGACAGTCAACAATGGGGCACAGAAACTACAAAATAAAAGTCCTTAACCACAGACACAGAAAACACAGACCAGACTCATGACATAGCCCCCCCTCAAAGGAGCGGCTTCCAGACGCTCTAAACAGAAACTCAAGTCCGGGAGGGAGGAGCAGCTCAAGCAGAACAGGGGGAGGGATGGGGGGCCAGGTCCATGTGAGGGAAGATAAACAGGGGACTGAAGCAGAGCGGGAGGCCAGGGTGGAGTCGGCCAGATGGGAGTAGCTGAGGACCACCATAGCAGGGCAAATGGCACCAACAGTCCCCACGGTGGAGCAGAGGACCACCAGATCATGACGGGCGATCTCCATGGCGGAACAGGCAGAACAGGAATCCTCAAGGGTGGAGCAGAAGCCCACCAGGGCGGAGCAGATGGACCAGGAGCCCACCAGGGCGAAGCAAACGGAGCAGGAGCCCACCACGGCGGAGCAGACGGAGCAGGAGCCCACCAGGGAGGAGCAGACGGAGCAGGAGCCCACCAGGGCGGCGCAGACGGAGCAGGAGCCCACCAGGGCGGCGCAGACGGAGCAGGAGCCCACCAGGGCGGAGCAGACGGAGCAGGAGCCCACCAGGGCGGCGCAGACGGAGCAGGAGCCCACCAGGGCGGCGCAGACGGAGCAGGAGCCCACCAGGGCGGAGCAGACCTCCGGGGTGGAGCAGGTGGCTTAGGAGCCCTCCAGGGCGGAGCAGGAGGCGGAACAGCCCTCCAGGGTGGAGCAGGTGGCTTAGGAGCCCTCCAGGGCGGAGCAGGAGGCGGAGCAGCCCTCCAGGGCGGAACAGGAGGCGGAACAGTCCTCCAGGGCGGAACAGGAGGCGTAGAAGCCCTCCAGGGCGGAACAGGAGGTGCAGGAGCCCCCCAGGGTGGGGCAGCCAGCCATGTCATGGACTGGGACCTAGTGAGAGCAGAGACAGAGGAGGCAGACAGAGCAAGGAGAGAAGCAGAGAGTTCATGGGAGAACGCGGCCTCCATAGCCGTGACATGGCAGACAGGGATCTCGGGAATGGCTTCCATAGCCGTGACAGGACAGACAGGAGTCTCAGGAACGGCCTTCATAGCCGTGATAGGATGAACAGGAATCTCAGAAACGGCCTCCATAGCCGTGACAGGACAGACAGGAGTCTCAGGAACGGCCTTCATAGCCGTGATAGGATGAACAGGAATCTCAGAAACGGCCTCCATAGCCGTGACAGGACAGACAGGAGTCTCAGGAACGGCCTTCATGGCCGTGACGGGGCAGATGGGAAACTCAGAAATGGTCTCCTTGGCTGGGACAGGGCAGACAGGGATCCTTGGCGGTGCAGGCAGAGAATTAACACTGACAGTGTTTGAGCGGACAGTGAGTTCATAGATAGGCATCAACCCCTCTTTAGGATCTGTAGAGGGAGCTGCCTGCTCAGAGGATTTTGCCGTGGACGCCGCCTCGATAAGAGGCATTGGCGCAGCGGGTTCGTGGTCAGATGAGTACCCTGGAGCACAGTGTGCAGCCCACACACTTAAAATGGTGATGGCCATCACAGGCAGTGCCGTGGTTAATGGGATGCCCAACTGGCTTGAGAGCATCAGCTCTGCGTGGCTTGGGAGTGAAGGCTCTTGCAAATCAGACGGGAAATTGCATGGCTCTGGACGCTCGAGCGAGACGTGACTTGGGACTGGATGCTCGGGCGAGACTTGACTTGACTTCGCTGGAGCAGCAGTTGTGATGTGACTTGATGCTGCAGGAACAGCAGCTGGAAGGGCAGCCATGACTGATGCAGACTCAGGATCAGCAGACAACATGTGAGCAGGTCGTGGCTTGGCTGACATGGTGTGAGCAGGCTGTAGCTTGGTTGAATTGTGTTTAGAAAGACCAACTGCACGTGCAGACATTATCGGCGTATCTCTCACACTGGATACCAGATTTTGACATCGGGAAGTAGACTTGAAGTGAGACGGCCTTGACATAGGGACCACTTTAGCGATATTCTCAGACGAGCTGGCCATCTTGGCGACAGGATTTGGCGCGATGGCAATCTTGTGAGCAGACTTTGAAGTGGCAGCCATCTTGGGTGCAGACTCTGGCGCGGCAGCCATCTTGCGCTGTGGCTCTGGTGTGGCGGCCATTTTGTGCAGTGGCTCTGAAAGGGCGGCCATGTTGTGAATCTCCCTCTCAACCTCCTCCACGGTAAAAGGGGATTCACAAAATAGCAAAACAAAGTCTATATATACTGTGCCAGGGTCCAGCTGGGGTCCTCATCAGGTAAATTTAAACTAATCTCTGGATCAAGTCCACTCCAGAAACAGTCCTTTATTTTAGTTTCATCTCCAGGCACTAGATGGCTATATAAAAGGAACTCGTCCACATAACATTCGATAGGTCGGCCTTTTTGAAAAACTGAGCAAAGAACACTCAGAGGGTCGCACAAAACACCTGCTAGATCCATTTTCAGTTGGTTGTTCTGTAACGCTGCAGAGAAGAGGCAAGATGAGGTGAGGATCTACGTGCAGGAGTTTATTGAAAATCCAAGAAAACAACAAATAATCCAAAATGGGTGAAACATGGAAACCAGACACGAACAGAGAGCAACCATTACAGACATCTAACAACCAACGAAGCACAGAGAAAACACAAGGACTATTATACACAGGGCAGAGGTAATGATCTAATTGGTAACCGTGGTAACTAACGAGGAGAGGGTGTGGTCAAATGAGTGTCCATGGGGATAAACAAGGGAGCAGAGTGGCAGGGAGACAGTCAACAATGGGGCACAGAAACTACAAAATAAAAGTCCTTAACCACAGACACAGAAAACACAGACCAGACTCATGACAGAACCATTGCGAATCATTCAATTTGCAAAATGATTCGCGAATCCGCTCCAAAGTTTTGATCTAAATCAAATGATTCATGAAATTACGCTTCGAAATCCCGATCCGAATCAAAAGATTTATGGACCTGATCTGAACCATCGTGAATCATTCAATTTGCAAAATGATTCGTGAATCCGCTCCAAAGTTTTGATCTAAATTAAATGATTCACAAATTGCGCTTCGAAATCCTGATCTGAATCAAAAGATTTATGGACCTGATCTGAACCATTGCGAATCATTCAATTTGCAAAATGATTCGCGAATCCGCTCCAAAGTTTTGATCTAAATTAAATGATTCATGATATTACGCTTCGAAATCCCGATCCGAATCAAAAGATTTATGGACCTGATCTGAACCATCATGAATCATTCAATTGGCAAAATGGTTCGCGAACCCACTCTAAAGTGATCTAAATCAAATGATTCGCGAATCGCGCTCCAAAATCCCGATCCGAATCAAAAGATTTATGGACCTGATCTGAACCATCGTGAATCATTCAATTTGCAAAATGATTCGCGAATCCGCTCCAAAGTTTTGATCTAAATTAAATGATTCATGATATTACGCTTCGAAATCCCGATCCGAATCAAAAGATTTATGGACCTGATCTGAACCATCATGAATCATTCAATTTGCAAAATGATTTGCGAATCCACTCCATAGTTCCAATCTAAATCAAATGATTCGCGAATCATTCAATTGGCAAAATGGTTCGCGAACCCACTCTAAAGTGATCTAAATCAAATGATTCGCGAATCGCGCTCCAAAATCCCGATCCGAATCAAAAGATTTATGGACCTGATCTGAACCATCGTGAATCATTCAATTTGCAAAATGATTCGTGAATCCGCTCCAAAGTTTTGATCTAAATTAAATGATTCACAAATTGCGCTTCGAAATCCTGATCTGAATCAAAAGATTTATGGACCTGATCTGAACCATTGCGAATCATTCAATTTGCAAAATGATTCGCGAATCCGCTCCAAAGTTTTGATCTAAATTAAATGATTCATGATATTACGCTTCGAAATCCCGATCCGAATCAAAAGATTTATGGACCTGATCTGAACCATCATGAATCATTCAATTTGCAAAATGATTTGCGAATCCACTCCATAGTTCCAATCTAAATCAAATGATTCGCGAATCATTCAATTGGCAAAATGGTTCGCGAACCCACTCTAAAGTGATCTAAATCAAATGATTCGCGAATCGCGCTCCAAAATTACGATCCGAATCAAAAGATTTATGAACCCGATCTAAACCATCGCGAATCGCAAATTATTCAATTTGCAATATGATTCGTGAATCCGCTTCAAAGTTCCAATCTAAATCAAATGATTCATGAATCATTCAATTCACAAAATGATTCGCAAACCCACTCTAAAGTGATCTAAATAAAATGATTCGTGAATCGCGCTCCAAGATCCCGATCCGAATCAAAAGATTCATGAACCTGATCCCAACCATCGTGAATTGCGAATCATTCAATTTGCAAAATGATTAGCGAACCCTATCCAAAGTGCTCTAAATCTAATGATTCGCGCTCCGAGAACCCCAATCCGAGATTCATGAACCCGATCTCAACCATCGTGAATCATTCAATTTGCCAAATAATTCACGACCCAGCCGCTCCAAAGTTCCGATCTAAATCAAATGATTCATGAATCATTCAATTCGCAAAATGATTCGCAAACCCACTCTAAAGTGTTCTAAATCAAATGATTCACAAATCATGCTCCGAGATCCCGATCCGAATCAAAAGATTCATGAACCCGATCTCAACCATCACGAATCACGAATCATTCAATTTGCAAAATGATTCGCAATCCGCTCCAAAGTTTCAATCTAAATTAAATGATTCACAAATTGCGCTCCGAAATTATGATCGGAATTAAACAAGTGTTTCAAGATACACGTCTTTAAGTACCGATCTAAATCAAATGACACGCGAATCAATACGCGATCCGATTGAAGCGGTTCGAAACAGTGAATTATTTCTCGACTCAATGGCTTAGCTGATTCGGAGTTTCAAAAAGCTCAGTTTCTCCCATCACTACACGTGCTTTTTAAAATCATTACAAGCGATGTCGAAATCCTGAAATTAATGGGGGTTTTTTTGCTAGTGAATCACTTGAAATTAATGATCGAAGTCACGAATTTGAATCAATCAGAGCGGTTCCAGTGTAAGTGACTCAGTTGATGTTTCTCCACCTTTTGTGTCTTCAGCTATGTTTACACAACACTGTCAGTATTTCTGCAGGCGTGGCTCGCTAGTTTTATGACATTAACTGAAATAAGCGGAAAGAGTATGATGTATATGAAAAAAAAAACATATTTCCTTTCCAAAGATAACATCCAACACAAATCTAGGAGCATACTGAGGTGAGGTCAGCCGTTTACTGCTAACTAGTGAAACACTCCATTAATATGACCAGCTGCAGCTGAAAATGCATGTTAGATAGAAACATTGTGCATTATGATGGAGTTTGTAGCTTAATTCACTAGATTTGAAATAGTTTGAAATGCAGTTCAGTTGCTGACAGTTCAATATCATTCAGTCATCTCATACCACTGAAGTTAATCTTGCATTTACAGTGTTGGGCAGTAGCGTCGCTACAAGTAGTGACGCTACTAGCTTAACTACATTTCTCAGTAGCGTGGTGGTAGCGTCGCTGTTTTCTGAATCAAATAGCTTTTCAGTAGCTAAGCTATTATTTTGATCAAGTAACGCGGTAGCGTCAACAAAAGCTACAAGCTATATATTGTTCTATACTTTAAGCTCAAATCGGAAATATAACTGCTACGGATCACTGATCCTGGGTCAGTAAGCGACGCCACCGCCACTAAACCTCGTGATGCCATTGGCTCATTAAACTGTCAGTCAAACCGTATTATTCCTCCCGCCTCTCTCGTGAATGAAGTGCGGCACGCAGTTTGAAGCATCTCAGCGTGTTTGCAGACTTGAGGTAAATAAAGAAGTGTTGATTGAAAGTACATTTATAAAGGCTAATGTTTTTTTTTTTTTTTTTGCATTCGAAGATATGAGAAAAGTGTGTCTTAGTCTAGCACTGGTTGTCGAGACTTTTGTTGTCGATATTTTAGCTAAATGTCAGAAAAAAACTGAGCGCCCACATAGCAACAGAAAACTGTATAATCTGCAATGCTAGTGATGGGCGCCTTGATTTTAGTATTTGAAGCAGGCTAGTGCTCTGGGAAGATCTCAAACTCAGAAGTACAAGATGGGCAGAGAGTGGGTGTCAAATTCATGGCGAAAGGCAAAATATTTCGGTTCGTTAGTAAAAACAAACAAACAAAAAACGACCAGGTTCCATAGCAAAATAAGAATGAAACCGTGTTCTAGTCTAAACGAATTATAATAATCTTTGCTAATATTCTGAATACTTCAAACTGCTTTGGACTTTGCAGTAGCAAATTATGCCTTTACTATGACCAACATGACAGAATATGATATTCAGCTGTTTGGTCGCGCTGGTGTCTTACGTGTCTTACGCGCACACTATGTTCATTTGAAAAATAAAACACAGTCACCCAAAAGTTACACTAGTCAATTTAAATAGTGTGTATAACATGCAGTTCAGCATGACCACCGGTCCTGTGGCACATTTTTGCTCATCATGATATTTTCCGTCGACGTGCATGAAGTACAAAGCTTACCCAATGCATAATAATTTTGCTTCAAATACATTGCAGATATGGAAACATTTGTATTTGTGGCAAGAGAGGTAGTCTACATAAGCCCATCTTTACTTTCACATTTAATTTGTTTTGGATTGTTTAGGCAAATTTATTTATTTATTTATTTCATCATTGTTCTGTTCTGAATAAGATTAAAGTTAAAGGATTTGTTGTGGAGTGAGGGAAATAATGTCATAACATTATGCTGTAGGCCTGTTTATTTCAGAATATAATAAAATGTGACCCTGGACCACAAAACCAGTCTTAAGTCGCTGGGGTATACTTGTAGCAATAGCCAAAAATACATTGTATGGGTCAAAATTATTGATTTTTCTTTTATGTCAAAAATCATTAGGAAATTAAGTAAAGATCAAGTTACATTAAGATTTTTTGTAAAATTCCTACTGTAAACCTATCAAAATGTAATTTTTGATTAGTAATATGCATTTTTAAGAACTTAATTTGGACAACTTTAAAGGTGATTTTCTCAGTATTTTGATTTTTTTGCACCCTTAGATTCCAGATTTTCAAATAGATGTATCTCGACCAAATATTGTCCTATCCTAACAAACTATACATCAATAGAAAGCTTATTTATTGAGCTTTCATATGATGTATATATCTCAGTTTTATAAAATTTAACCTTATGACTGGTTTTGTGGTCCAGGGTCACAAATGTGACTTATAGGCCTAGCCGCTGTGACCTGTCGGTTAAATTTTTACGTTAATGCATTTTACCTTCTGCAAACGAAAATAGCCGCTTGATTCGGTTATATATTCTTACTGTCAGTTAACAAATTTACAATAGAATTTAGCTTTGCTTCCCAGATAGTAACAGAGTCTGGGCCAAATCTGGCTTACATTCCACACTTGTCTTTTATTCACAGTCTTGACTGCAAAAGTTTGTGATTTGTTTTTATTTTTGTATTTGTTATGTACTATAGATTCTGACAATTAAAAAAATCAGGCTCCTGTATTCATGAAATCAATCACTATCTTTGTTCAAACACGGCAGTAAATTAAAGTGCTGTTTTTGTGCGGTCTGTCATATTTTAGTAGCTATATACAACAAATCTACAGCGCTTCCTTTAGGCTATTTATTACGAAGCTGTCAACACTGTAAACTCTGACGACATGCAATCAGTTGACGAACACCCATCCATATATAGACTATGTTATTCAATAATATGTATAAAATTATTTTATTTACAAATTTTGTGTTTTCCCTGTTTTATTCGTTTAATATTGTGAGACTGGTGCCATTGCTTTTTTGTTTTTATTTTTTTCAAGAAAGAATTCAACCCCCCAGAATATGAGATAAATCCAGCCCTGTACATGATACAGATTTTTGTTGCCAAATTGGTTTGGAAGAGTGGTTGAATAAACAATTAAACTGAACTTGCATGCCTGTATGACTGACAATTTAATTGATCACTGAGAGAGCACTGACTTTGTATGATGTTGGTTCAATAGAAAAATGAAATTTTAAAAAATAGCTTAGATGTAGTGAACTACTTTTGCCATGATGCTGTAGCTTAGCTTGCTACATTACCAAAGGCTGTAGCTTTAGTGTAGTTAAGCTTCATTTAATGAAGAGTAACTGTTAGCTTAGCTCACTACATTTTCCAAGTAGCTTGCCCATCACTGTGCATTTATCAGTACTACCTGAATACATTTTTGAGATAACATTGTTGTAGGCTGATTGTATTAGTCTATAGAGCATTCTCAACCTTTTATACTCCAAGGCATTCTTAGGACATATTTTTGCAGCTGTATGATGAACATTAATGGCCGCACTGGATTGTCAGCATAATCTCAACATGAGCGACACGTACAGAATGTTAATGCAAGATACGATGAAATAAATGTCAATCAATTAAATAATGTAGGCTATATTAAAAAATATCATCACACTCCAACAGCACTCTAAGAAAAATCACGTTCTCATTCTTATCAGTTTGTGATAATTCCAGACCGCACATCCTTAAACAATCATGAAAAAATAAACACGCAATTCTTTACAAATAGCTTTAATGCAGCGCTGTCGTGGCCGGTGGGCGGAGCCGCGCTGATGTCATCGGAAATGGGCGGTGACGTCAGCGCGGGGCGCGGCGGCTTTCATGCGAGTGAAACTTTGCAGGACGCTCAGAACGCGCGTGCACGTGAGCGCGAGAGCCAACTTTCAGTGGATTGAGTTTGTTTGAGTGTGTGTTCGCGGAGGATCCTTCAGATGGTCGGTTTCTCCTCATAAGAAGTTTCTCGTCATGGATCCGATCGACAGGTAACGTTAAAACTGTTGATCATTATCAGTCCGCGCTCCTGTATTGATTACATTGATAATCAGAATGAACGCGCTGTGCGGGTTTAGTGTCACGAGATTAACTTTAAACAATTCATTGCCTGGTTATTTGTGGGATTATTCTGTAACCATCAAGAGAATCATACAAACGACGGATTTAAAAGTACAGTCCAGCTAAATAATGTCTTAAAAAGTGTTTCATTTAATGTAGAAATGTAGACAGATACAAACAAAGCAGTGAAGAATTGTGGAGTGTTTTATCATGTTTTAACCTTGAGTTTTGACTGTCAAGAATGTTTCTTAGTTTATTTTGGTTTATATGATAAGACAAAATAATACAATTCCAAATTCCTCCAATTATGTTACAGTTTGATGTTTTATTTTGGTTTATAAGACAGATTTTATAAAATCCCTCCAATTATGTTACAGTTTGATGTTTTATTTTGGTTTATAAGACACATTTTATAAAATTCCTCCAATTATGTTACAGTTTGATGTATTATTTTGGCTTATAAGACACATTTTATAAAATCCCTCCAATTATGTTACAGTTTGATGTTTTATTTTGGTTTATAAGACACATTTTATAAAATTCCTCCAATTATGTTACAGTTTGATGTTTTATTTTGGTTTATAAGACAGATTTTATAAAATTCCTCCAATTATGTTACAGTTTAATGTATTATTTTGGTTTATAAGACACATTTTATAAAATTCCTCCAATTATGTTACAGTTTGATGTTTTATTTTGGTTTATAAGACACATTTTATAAAATTCCTCAAATTATGTTACAGTTTGATGTATTATTTTGGCTTATAAGACACATTTTATAAAATCCCTCCAATTATGTTACAGTTTGATGTTTTATTTTGGTTTATAAGACACATTTTATAAAATTCCTCCAATTATGTTACAGTTTGATGTTTTATTTTGGTTTATAAGACAGATTTTATAAAATTCCTCCAATTATGTTACAGTTTAATGTATTATTTTGGTTTATAAGACACATTTTATAAAATTCCTCCAATTATGTTACAGTTTGATGTTTTATTTTGGTTTATAAGACACATTTTATAAAATTCCTCCAATTATGTTACAGTTTGATGTATTATTTTGGCTTATAAGACACATTTTATAAAATCCCTCCAATTATGTTACAGTTTGATGTTTTATTTTGGTTTATAAGACACATTTTATAAAATTCCTCCAATTATGTTACAGTTTGATGTTTTATTTTGGTTTATAAGACAGATTTTATAAAATTCCTCCAATTATGTTACAGTTTAATGTATTATTTTGGTTTATAAGACACATTTTATAAAATTCCTCCAATTATGTTACAGTTTGATGTTTTATTTTGGTTTATAAGACACATTTTATAAAATTCCTCAAATTATGTTACAGTTTGATGTATTATTTTGGCTTATAAGACACATTTTATAAAATTCCACCAATTATGTTACAGTTTGATGTATTTTGGTTTATAAGACAGATTTTATAAAATTCCTCCAATTATGTTACAGTTTGATGTTTTATTTTGGTTTATAAGACAGATTTTATAAAATTCCTCCAATTATGTTACAGTTTAATGTATTATTTTGGTTTATAAGACAGATTTTATAAAATTCCTCCAATTATGTTACAGTTTGATGTTTTATTTTGGTTTATAAGACAGATTTTATAAAATTCCTCCAATTATGTTACAGTTTGATGTATTATTTTGGCTTATAAGACACATTTTATAAAATCCCTCCAATTATGTTACAGTTTGATGTTTTATTTTGGTTTATAAGACAGATTTTATAAAATTCCTCCAATTATGTTACAGTTTAATGTATTTTGGTTTATAAGACACATTTTATAAAATTCCTCCAATTATGTAACAGTTTGTTGTATTACTTTGGTTTATAAGACAGATACAATTTCTCCAATTATGTTACAGTTTGATGTTTTATTTTGGTTTATAACACACATTTTATAAAATTCCTCCAATTATGTTACAGTTTAATGTATTATTTTGGTTTATAAGACACATTTTATAAAATTCCTCCAATTATGTTACAGTTCGATGTATTTTGGTTTATAAGACAGATTTTATAAAACTCCTCCAATTACGTTACAGGTTGATGTTTTATTTTGTTTTCATGTGGATGTGACAGATTTCACAAATTTGTAATTCCTACAGTTGCAGCTTGGACAGAGTCATGGGTGTTGAACACTGTTGACATGTAAATACACTGTGTTTGTGTTTCATTCCAGAGGCGTGTGAGCGTGTGTTTTGATGTTAGTCGTATTGATGGCCGCCGTTATCGTCGCTCTACTGTTGTTCTTCACTCAATCCCCTTCGCTCGCCACCGCCGACCCGTCCGCGTCCAACGGCCATGATCCGACCGCCAACGGCACGCGCCGCCTGCCCGACATCATCATCATCGGCGTGAGGAAGGGCGGGACGCGTGCTCTCATAGAGATGCTGAATCTCCACACGGATGTCGTCGCGGCTCAGAACGAAGTCCACTTCTTCGACTGGGACAGTCACTATCGGCGGGGCTCGGATTGGTACGTGTCCCAGATGCCGTTGGCCCGGCCGGGTCAGCTGACGGTGGAGAAGACCCCGGCGTACTTCACCTCCGCCCGCGTTCCCGAACGCATCCGACGGATGAATCCAGACGCACGACTGCTGCTGATCGTCCGCGAGCCGATCGAGCGACTGCTGTCCGATTATACGCAAGTCTTTCACAACCGCCTGGAGAAACGCAAACGCCAGCAGACGCTCGAAACGCTGTTGATGCGCGACGGAGAGCTCAACTTTGACTACAAAGCTTTGAATCGCAGTCTGTATTACGTTCATATGCGACAGTGGCTCGACGAGTTTCCCCGCAGTCGTGTTCATTTGGTGGACGGAGATGCACTGATTCAAAACCCTCTTCTGGAGATGAAGAAGGTGGAGGAGTTCCTTCATCTGGAGCCGCAGATAAACGCCTCCAACTTCTACTTCAACCAGACCAGGGGTTTCTTCTGTTTGCGCGACCGGCGGCGCGAGCGATGCTTGCATGGCTCCAAGGGTCGTAAGCATCCGCGCGTGGCGCCGGAAATCCTGCGCAAGCTCTATGACTTCTTTCACGAACCCAACCAGAAGTTCTTTGAGTTGGTTGGAAGGACCTTCGACTGGAAGTGAGAAGCGGATGAACGTCCGCAGAGTCAAATAATCTGAAAATGGACAGTCCGGAGCGTGCAAATACACAGCGAATTACTCCTGAAATAACTGGAACATCACAAACGCCACTTTGGTTTCGACATGAAACAACATTTAATGTGATGAGCTCCCAAGTCCTCCAGAGGTGGAGTGAGTTTATGATTTCAAGATTATGAAGTCGTTTTTGACGAATCGTTCACAGTAAGATCAGGATGTGAATGAAGTTCGCTTTCAGAACAAACATGTACAGATAATGTACTCACCCCCTTGTCATCCAAAATGTTCATGTCTTTCTTTCTTCAGTCGTAAAGAAATTGGTTTTTAAAGGAAAACATTTGAGGATTTCTCTCCATATAGTGGACTTCTATGGTGCCCTGAGTTTGAACTTCCAAAATGCAGTTTAAATGCAGCTTCAAAGGACTCTAAACGATCCCAGCCGAGGAAGAAGAGTCTTATCTAGTGAAATGATCAGTTATTTTCTAAAAACATTTACAACTTATGTACTACTTAATCTCAAATGCTCACCTTGCTGAGCCAGAC
>NC_133376.1:40391508-40462504 GCF_049309525.1 Garra rufa | reverse complement strand
TTTTATTTTGGTTTATAAGACAGATTTTATAAAATTCCTCCAATTATGTTACAGTTTGATGTATTATTTTGGCTTATAAGACACATTTTATAAAATCCCTCCAATTATGTTACAGTTTGATGTTTTATTTTGGTTTATAAGACAGATTTTATAAAATTCCTCCAATTATGTTACAGTTTAATGTATTTTGGTTTATAAGACACATTTTATAAAATTCCTCCAATTATGTAACAGTTTGTTGTATTACTTTGGTTTATAAGACAGATACAATTTCTCCAATTATGTTACAGTTTGATGTTTTATTTTGGTTTATAACACACATTTTATAAAATTCCTCCAATTATGTTACAGTTTAATGTATTATTTTGGTTTATAAGACACATTTTATAAAATTCCTCCAATTATGTTACAGTTCGATGTATTTTGGTTTATAAGACAGATTTTATAAAACTCCTCCAATTACGTTACAGGTTGATGTTTTATTTTGTTTTCATGTGGATGTGACAGATTTCACAAATTTGTAATTCCTACAGTTGCAGCTTGGACAGAGTCATGGGTGTTGAACACTGTTGACATGTAAATACACTGTGTTTGTGTTTCATTCCAGAGGCGTGTGAGCGTGTGTTTTGATGTTAGTCGTATTGATGGCCGCCGTTATCGTCGCTCTACTGTTGTTCTTCACTCAATCCCCTTCGCTCGCCACCGCCGACCCGTCCGCGTCCAACGGCCATGATCCGACCGCCAACGGCACGCGCCGCCTGCCCGACATCATCATCATCGGCGTGAGGAAGGGCGGGACGCGTGCTCTCATAGAGATGCTGAATCTCCACACGGATGTCGTCGCGGCTCAGAACGAAGTCCACTTCTTCGACTGGGACAGTCACTATCGGCGGGGCTCGGATTGGTACGTGTCCCAGATGCCGTTGGCCCGGCCGGGTCAGCTGACGGTGGAGAAGACCCCGGCGTACTTCACCTCCGCCCGCGTTCCCGAACGCATCCGACGGATGAATCCAGACGCACGACTGCTGCTGATCGTCCGCGAGCCGATCGAGCGACTGCTGTCCGATTATACGCAAGTCTTTCACAACCGCCTGGAGAAACGCAAACGCCAGCAGACGCTCGAAACGCTGTTGATGCGCGACGGAGAGCTCAACTTTGACTACAAAGCTTTGAATCGCAGTCTGTATTACGTTCATATGCGACAGTGGCTCGACGAGTTTCCCCGCAGTCGTGTTCATTTGGTGGACGGAGATGCACTGATTCAAAACCCTCTTCTGGAGATGAAGAAGGTGGAGGAGTTCCTTCATCTGGAGCCGCAGATAAACGCCTCCAACTTCTACTTCAACCAGACCAGGGGTTTCTTCTGTTTGCGCGACCGGCGGCGCGAGCGATGCTTGCATGGCTCCAAGGGTCGTAAGCATCCGCGCGTGGCGCCGGAAATCCTGCGCAAGCTCTATGACTTCTTTCACGAACCCAACCAGAAGTTCTTTGAGTTGGTTGGAAGGACCTTCGACTGGAAGTGAGAAGCGGATGAACGTCCGCAGAGTCAAATAATCTGAAAATGGACAGTCCGGAGCGTGCAAATACACAGCGAATTACTCCTGAAATAACTGGAACATCACAAACGCCACTTTGGTTTCGACATGAAACAACATTTAATGTGATGAGCTCCCAAGTCCTCCAGAGGTGGAGTGAGTTTATGATTTCAAGATTATGAAGTCGTTTTTGACGAATCGTTCACAGTAAGATCAGGATGTGAATGAAGTTCGCTTTCAGAACAAACATGTACAGATAATGTACTCACCCCCTTGTCATCCAAAATGTTCATGTCTTTCTTTCTTCAGTCGTAAAGAAATTGGTTTTTAAAGGAAAACATTTGAGGATTTCTCTCCATATAGTGGACTTCTATGGTGCCCTGAGTTTGAACTTCCAAAATGCAGTTTAAATGCAGCTTCAAAGGACTCTAAACGATCCCAGCCGAGGAAGAAGAGTCTTATCTAGTGAAATGATCAGTTATTTTCTAAAAACATTTACAACTTATGTACTACTTAATCTCAAATGCTCACCTTGCTGAGCCAGACAAGATCAGCATTTGAGGTGAAAATGTATATAAATTGTAATCTTTTTTAGAAAATAACCCATCGTTTTGCTAGATAAGACTCCTTTTGTCCTTGGCTGGGATCGTTAGAAGTTCAAACTCGGGGCACTGTAGAAGTCCACTATATGGAGAGAAATTCTGAAATGTTTTACTCAAAAAACATAATTTCCTTACGACTGAAGAAAGAAAGACTTATCATTTATAACAAGGCGGTGAGTACATTATCTGTACATTTTTGTTCTGAAAGTGAACTACTCCTTTAACAAAACTTGTATTCAGATATATGGACATATGCATGTGAAACACATCTATGTTATATGTTAATGCGTCACAGTTATGATCCAAATACTGTTTTCCTGCTGCTAAGTTTATGAATGTGTGTCTTTATATCAGTCTGTGTTAGAGAGAACAGTTCCTCATTTATTTCATAACTATGTCTACAGTCTATCTGTTCTGTTTATTAAATGTTTTATATGAAGGAATCATTTATTAATAAAGTTATTTTTGCTATGATCTGGTTTTCTGTCTTTGTGTGTGTTTGTAGTGTTATTCTAGTATAATTAAAGCACTATTTAAGTTTTTAAAAATAGTTCGAATTGGTGTTTATTTTAATTCGATAATTATTTACATTTAGATATTTAGCAAATGCTTTTATCCAAAGCGAATTACAAAAGAGGACAATTGAAGCGATCAAAAACAACAAGTGCTATGACAAGTCTCATTTAGCCTAAAGCAGACATATCAAGGTTTTTTAAAATTATATTAAATAAAAAGAAAATGGAATTAAAAAAATAAAACACAAGCTAGTGTTAGAGGCCTAAAAATAGATCAATAGAATACAACAAGAACAGAAAAGCTAGTGTTTAATAAGTTAGTTTTTAATATATAATTTTATACATGTCTACATTATGTTTGTTAAGTTTTTGTTACACTATAGTAATTTTGTTGCATGTTCTTGCCATTTTTAGTATTATTTCTGTTAATAATGCCAATTTAGTTTATTTTATTATTTAAATATGTCACTATGCTTTTATTTTTATAGTTATTTTTAGTGCATTAAATTAAACAATGAAAATGAGAAATGTTGCCTTGCAAACTAGCTGAAATAAATATAAGTTTCAGTTTTTTCTTGTTTTTTTTCAAGTAATGAAAAGGTTTTTTTATGGTTTTCATCTTAGTTTTAATTAAGTGTAATGTTCCTGGTTTGTACCTGAAATGAACAAAACCTCGTTTTAGGAATGTCCTGAGTAAAAAAAAAAAAAAAAAAAAAAAAAAAAGGAAAAGGAGATATAAACTTTTTGAAATTAGCTGTATAGAAAAACCATTGAAGTCAATGCAATGTTCCTATTCAGAGAGCTAAATAAACGTGTGTGTGTGTGTGTGTGTGTGTGTGTGTGTGTTAGTCTAGAAAGTCTGATCATATTTGTGAGATGAGACCAACGCTTGGAGAATTTCCCGGTTTTTGACTTCAGTTTTCTGTTGTCTTTAATCAATCTAATATTATAGGAGCATAACACATCGTTCTCTGAACTGTTGTATAACCAGCAAAAGTGTAACATGAGAACATCACATACTTGTGCACTGTTATCTCTCTCTCTCTGTGTGTGTGTGTGTGTGTGTGAGTGTGTGTTTGTTTCAAGAAATAGATCAGTAGGAAGTGATCACTTCCTGTATCTTCTCATATCGAGAGTGTGTGTGATGATCAGAGAAGACTGATGTTAATCTCACACAGGAAGTGAGTTGAGAACTCTAGAGGGGGTGTCACCACAAAATGACTGTCAATCTCACACACACACACACACACACACACACACACACACACACACACACCGCTGGAGCTCTGTGAACTCTTCCTGCTCTTCGCGAGATGAAGGTAAGACGATTTCCAGTCATTCAGAGCGGCTCTGCTCTCTGTCAGTCTGTATAAATGCTTTGACTGCCGCATCAAACTCTGATCATCAGTTTCTGCTCAAACGTGTCAAATATATTTGAGGACAGATCAGTTTATTTGCCAGCTGTGCAGCTGTAGATTCAGACACTGACATGTTGATACTGCAGCTGAACCAGAATCACTGCAGGTAAGAGCAGTTTAAGAAAAACACCTCATTTATGATGGAATATTAATGTTGACGTGTATATGAACATTTAGAATGTTTAATGAATCTTCAGAATCGTTCATGCATGATTCTGACACTTTGCATGATAATATCTAACCAGTGTAAAAGTAAAACCATTTTTTGCACAGATGCCAGATTGCCACTGAAACCCATAACAACCTAAAAATAATCTTTATTGTGATTCCAAATTCATTCATATTTCCAAGATGTTATGACTTGAAGAGTGTTGAGTGCACCAATGAGACACTACTGTGAATTACATCAACCATTAATGATTTCAGTTCCACAGAACAGGATCTGCTTCCAGTTTTGTTCTGTTTGGTCTCTCAGTATCTCTGTAGATCAGCAGTGAAGCGGTTGATGAGATATTTTTGAAATTAGAAGACCATCAAAATCATCATCACATTATTCAGAGCCGTTATTGAGCGGAAATAATCCGCTGTACTGTACTTTCTGTACTTACAGCTCCACACTCTCAACAATAAAGCTTTCAAATAAGGTTTTTGCAGCGATACCGTAGAAAAAGCCAAATAACTTTTTAATAAGCAGTTCCTACAGCTGTGAAGGACATTTGAATCGTTTAATCTCAGTACACTCTTAAAAATAAAGATCTTTATTACTATTTATGGTTCAGGAAGAATCGTTAACATCCATGGATACTTTTCACTGATCAAAAGGTTCTTTAATAATGAAAAGAAAAACAAGGTTCTTTTAACCCTTGTGCGAACTTATTGACATTTTTGTCCACATGCCAACTGCATACATTTTGGCTCAGGTGTTTATTTTTATTCAATTTTTAATATTTCACCCTCATTTCCCTTTAAATAATAAATTTTACCCTCCGTACAAAAAATACTCACACTCAGGGCCTTAAGGACAAAAATGTCCACATTGAAACCCATTAAAACGACATTTTTTTTAACCCAGGTCCATTTGACTATAAAATGATGCAATATTTGCTAATAGGCATTCATTCTATCAGCAAGGCTTCAAATTAAACATTTTTTTTTACTAGATTGTGTTTTTTCCAATTTGGCATATACATTTTTTTTTTAATCTAACACTTCATAAAAATATAAATGCCTATAAATGAATGTTGCTGTTCTTCACTGACACACACAAGAATATAATAAGCAAAGAAAAAAATTCTGCTTAGCATTTAGTAAATGGAAATTACTATTTTTCATTTTTTCATAAAAAACACCCGTGGCATTATGCAAACAAACCAGTATTTAAAGGGTTACAATTCTGAAAATGGATGAATGTTTGGTATCTCTGGATAGATACTTTTTTTTTTTTTTTTTTTTAAAAGACAGTTTTTGGACATGGACATTTTTTTTGCACCTATTTGTTATTTTTCTTTTTTTAATGCACAAGGGTTAATAACCCCTTTTCCTTCACTAAGGTTCTTCAGGGAAATAAAAATGTTCAACAGTATCGCTGTGAGAAAACATTACTGGAAGCTTTAATTTGAAGAGAACTGTCATTAATGTTACTCTCTCACAGATTTAATTCTGACATGAATGTTGATGAATCTCATGTCAAACTTAAATCACTACAGGAGCCGTGTGTGAGAAATCTCTAACTTCAGTGGATTATCAAGTTCATTATTGACATGATCATATAAAGCTCCAAAATGATGCAACAGGTCTGACACTCCCAAGAGCAAAAACGCTCAGTGAAGATAGAGTACATCACACTGTGATTGACGGCATTCGATGAATTACATTTGTTGATCACAGTAAGAAATAAGAACCGCTGTAGATCAGTTCTGGTCAACACATCTAAATGTTGGCAGTTTTCTCCTTTCACTGTTGGGCCCGAGAGCAAGACCACTAACTAAAGCAGGCTCAGATCACCACAGGATAGTTTTGAAGTTACTCAACTAGCTGACAGGAAACATGCCCAGAACATTCTGGCAAGTTATGAACAAATGCATTTCCAGTAGCATAATAGAATATTTGTGACCCTGGACCAAGCAATGGCCAAAAAAAAGTGCATGGGTCAAATTTTTTCTTTTATGCCAAAAATCATTAGGATATTAAATAAAGATCATGTTCCATGAAGATACTTGCTTAATTTCCTACCATGAATATATCAGAACTTAATGTTGGTTAGTAATATGCATTGCTAAGAACTTCATTTGGACAACTTTAAAGGCGATTTTCTCAATATTTAGTTTTTTTGCACCTTTTCAGATTTTCAAATAGTTGTATCTCTGTCAGATATTGTCCTATCCTAACAAAAAATGCAAAATGTACCCTTATGACTGGTTTTGTGGTCCAGGGTCACATTTGTGGCTGCATTTCTCAAAAGCATCATAAGCTAAATTGATTGTATAGAGACCATTGGTGGCAATGGGTCTTCTGTCTATTTTTACTGGGCTTTTTTAGCGCTGGTTTTTAATAACGTTCTCAAAACGTTACAAACATGTATATAGCATTTATGGAACTTTCTTTTGAAACATTTTAGTTGCGAAATAATTAAATTGAACATTGCTCTTACACTGTGTTCGTGCTGCCTTAAAGTGTTAAGTTTACTCAACTCAAATATCCACATTTTCATGTACAACAACTTTACATTTCATGTTGACTAAACTTACATTTTTAAGGCAGCATTAACACTTACTTTTTTTTTAAGTTGAATCAACTTTTTTTGTTACAGTGTAATGCTGTCTTTATTGTTCACATAACCAAAAAAAAGTTTTTTAGTTATTTACTCCAAGTTTTGGATGTTAAAAGAACATTCAGAATTTTTTTTTTTCATAACTTAATGGTGTAAAAGGTTGTTGGAACGTATTTTTGTTAGCTGGGATATTTATCAATGAAGTCATCTTTTAGTCTAAAATAATAATGGGTCATTTTCAGTGTAAAAGCTCCATTTATAATATCCACTTGTGAATTATATTGAACTTATTCTTTAGCGCAGAAGTGAGCCTATATGGGTGAGACTTTCGGTCTGTTAGCCGCTACAATAATATAATAAACCTTCTTCATTTGGCATTGATTCCACAAAGAACCTTGAACATCCATAGAACCTTTCAAATGCAGAAAAGGTTCTTTAGATTTTTTAAATGTTCTTCAAAATGGTTATATTAAGAACTGTTCACTGATAGGTTTTTTGAGGAACCAAATAGTTCGTCTATGGCATCACTGCAAAAACACCTTTTTTTTAAAAAAAAGTGTATATGAAAATAACTTTAAGAATAACAAGGTGCAACAGTAAAACTGTTTGCACTACAAACCAGTGTGCTCATAATCAATATAATACATTAAAATAATAATAGAAAGACACACCAATCTGCTGTATCAAGCAGCAAATGAGCTTTTTATACAGCTAAAAATAGCTGGGTGTGGATGAGACTGGAACACAGACCCATACATTTTACAAATGGCCACAGCCACTCCTACGGCAAAAATAAGGTGGATATTTTATTTTATTGTGTGTAATTAAGTCAAACATGGTGTGCAAACCAAACGCGAGTGTCAAAACCAAACAGAAGATCATATAATCAGTGATGTTTCTACACTGGACATCTCAAGTAGTGCGAATCGGCATTCTGTTTCTGATGTACGAAGCGTGCATGAGCTACTTCCAGATTACAGGAATATTGAACGTTTGCTTTGATGCGTCCAGTGTGGACAGCGGTGCAAAAGGCCTAAATCACGGAGCGGATGCCCCCCTCTATCTGAGGGTTGTCCCCCCTAAAATACTAAAATTTAATAGACATTAACTTAAAATAATTGTGTAAGTAGTAAAATAATATAAATGCAAAAAAAAAAAAACGTTTTAGGTTAAGAATTGTTTTGAGTCCCCCACCCCTTGCCTCACAGTGCTTTTCTGTATTCAGTCACAAAGAAACATTTTTTTTTTTAGGAAAACATTCCAGGATTTTTCTCCATATAGTGGACTTCAATGGTGCTCAACAGATTGAAGATTAAAGATGCAGTTTAAATGCAGCGTCAAAGGGCTTTAAACGATCCCAGTCGAGAAATAAGGGTCTTATCTAGAAACTATCAGTTATTTTCTAAAAAAAAAAAAAAAAAAAAAAAAGATTATTTCTACACTTTTCAACCACAAATGCTCTTCTTGTCTAGCTCTGTAATGCACATGCATAGTCTGTTCAAGAACTTTGGTTCAGGACAGTTAGGGTATGTTGAAAAACATCTCATTTTCTCCTCCAACTTCAAAATCGTCCTACATCGCTGTTTTACCTTGTTTTGTAAAGGGTGTTTAATCTTCTTTCCACATTTACTTTGTAAACACTGGGTACTTCTGCAGCGATGATGAACGATTTTGAAGTTGGAGGAGAAAATGAGATGGGAGTTTTATATATATATATATATACCTGTCTTTTAATATATATATATATATACCACAACTGTCTTGAACAGGAATACACAGAGCTGACACAGAGCTGACACATAGCTGGACAAGATGAGCATTTGAGGTTAAAAAGTATAGAAACAGTACATTTTTTTACACTGTAAAAAGTTTTAACCAGTTTCAACTTAAAATCTTAAGTTTAGCAGCTGCCTTAAAATTTTAAGTTAAATCAACTTAAATCTACAAGTCATTTGAACTCACGACAATAAAATTTGTTAAAATGACTTGTACTTTTGAGTTGATTTAACTTAAAATGTTAAGGCAGCTGCTGAACTTAAGTTTTTAAGTTGAAACTGGTTAAAACTTTTTACAGTGTAGAAAATAACTGATCGTTTCGCTAGCTAAGACCCTTATTCCTCGTCTGGGATTGTTTAGAGTCCTTTGAAGCTGCATTTAAACTGATTTTTTAACCTTTAATCCGTTGAGCACCATTGAAGTCCATTGGAATGTTTTCCTCAAAAAACCGAATTTCTTTGTGACTGAAGAAAGAAAGACATGCACATCTTGGATGACAAGGGGGTGAGTAAACTATCAGTATTTTTTGAAATATATGATATATAACAAAATACATCGCATTCATGACTGATTTGATGTTAAAATGTTTAATTTAACAGCGAGTTAACAGTGTTAGTGAACAGCACACGTGGCCCAATCAGAGACGAGTGAACGCACATCAGGTCACATGACTCACGCTCCACTTAAACTCTGAAACATTATAATCACTGAACACACACATAAGCTAATAACTGTAATGGCAAATAATGAACTTTAGAACATGCATGTTGGTTCAGAGATCTGATATTTCAGTGCCAGCTGATACAGAAAAAACATTTGAACTTAACCGCTACTGTATTTTAACAGTGAATTAATGTATTTAAATGTTGGTGTACTGTATTTGTAGCTGTTCTAAGATGAGCTTAAAAGCGATTCTCAGCTGTGGATCTGACAAACAGGAAACAGCAGGAGGCGACAGGAAACCATAAAGAACTTCACACTAAAATTAGCAGTGTGGACATGTGCTCCTCTGAGCATCATTCATGTGTGACAGATGCTCAACCAAGCGCTTAATATCTGGTTTGATTATGACACAGCTCGACAGAGCTGAATAAATCAGTCACTGGTCATCCAGCGATGTCAAACCAAACAGAAGACCACAGGAGAACTATTTTGACAAATTTGTAGGGCTGTTGATCTTAGATCATTTATGATAAGATGAAGAGGAAATGAACACTATGACATCTTGTTACTGAGAATATAGATATATTTGCTTTAGAAAAACCCACTAGTGCACTGTTCACACGGCTGATAGAGCAGGTTCACTTCATGCAGTTCTCTGTTAAACAGATGGTGATTTGTTAGTTCTAGTTAAACCAGCTGAACTAACCCATCCTAGAAGAACACTGAGAAAAATTAAAAAATGACCAACACAACTATCTGTTTTATAATCAGTGTTGGGGAAAGTTACTTTTGAAAGTAATGTGTCACTCCCTAAAGAAGTAACTAATTACGTGTTACTTTTAAATCTGGGCAGGGCTTGCTTGTTGGTTTTTAATGTAAAAAGTATTTTCAAATGTAAAAGCCTTTTCACACCAAAAGCCTCAGGTTTAGAGAAAAGTAAATCTCCGTCTGTACAGTAGACCGCAGAAGAAAAAATGTCAACTCTTCAGCAATAAAAAAAAAATGAAAACAAATATTAGATTATCTTGAGTAATTTCTGCTTATTAGTTTGGATGAATTGGATCATCGAAGGTCGACAGCAAAGACATCGGTTAATAAAATGGAATTAAACACATAAAGGATATTTGTATTATTGAACATATTTAATTATTGCATGTTTTTATTCATTTTGAAGAACACTGTATCTGTTTTTTAGTGAGTGAGATGAATTAATGCATGTTCACATTTATTCTAGAACTAAAGTAACATCTTACTATTTCTCTCAACATGAGGACAGGAGAGCTTTTAATCAATAAATGGGGGAAAAAAGTAACTCAGATATTTTCTTATTAAAGTAATGCGTTACTTTACTAGTTACTTGGAAAAAGTCATATTATTACATAACTTGCGTTACTGGTAATGCTTTAACACCAACTCTGTGTATAATGCTACACACGACATGAGCTCCATTCATCAGCACTGCGTGAAATACAGAGATGTTAACAAATAATCAGGGCCTGTGTGTATAACTTCTCAGAAATGCTCTCAAGAATAGTCTTACACTTTGACTTAAGTGTCAAAATTCTTAGTAAACAGTAGAACTTTCCTATGAGTAGGAGACTTTTATAAAGAAGCTAAAAGCAACTTTCAGTGAAGTCTAAGACTGACAGTGTAGATTCTAAAGTGTTGACTAAAGGGACACTACAGTGTTGTGAACTAAAGACTACAATGATTAGCTCCGAAACAGCCAATCATCTGATGGAACTATGATAAAAATCATTCAAGACACTAATTAATATTTCATTTAATAAGTATTGTTTTAATGCTTTGCATTGTGCAAAATGATCATAAATTATTACTGATATTTTGAAACGTCTCCTTGTTTACAGGAGCAATGAACTGAACATCAACAGCTTCATTAATTCCAGGAAAGTCCATAATACTCATAAAAGTGGTTTGTTTTTGCAGCATGGTTTGACGGTCAGTTGGAAAGTCAATGAACTGCCATAAAGTAGTGGCCAAGAGAGAAAAAAAAGAAATGTGTTAGTGATTTTGTAAGCATATTTGCTTGTAGTCAATTGTTTTATTTCTGATAATAATGCAATGAAACATGCCAAATTGTGCGGTCATCATTTTTGGCCATGCTGTCATACAAAGAAATTATAAACACATGCAAAAACTGTCACAGTTTGGATGGATGAGTGGAGAATTAGGAGGAGATCCGGAGTAAATGAAAACATATAAGTTTATTAAATAAAACACTTAAACAGTTACAAAACACGGAGCATAAAGCGGAGACATGTAACGTTATCGACGGACAGCGGGGAGTGATCACAAGCAGACTTAAATACACAGAGACATGGGCGTGGTCACAAACAAGTTAACAAGATAACGAGGGGGAAATACAAATATGGGCAAGAACAAACCAAAAGGACTAAATCAAAAGGGGGAAAACAAGGACTAAACCAAATGAACTAGAAACATAGGGGGAAAACACTAGGAAAACATGACAGAACAGGACAAAACACAGACATGATTCTGACAAAAACAAGAGAGAACTAGCAAAATATTAAAAACTAATTATCTTGTAGTCGATGTTGTCAATTTAGTGACTTTGTCACTAGATTTAGTGACTTCCTCATCCCTTTTGAGACTTTTTTTCAAAAGCCAAGCAACAAAATCAATATTCTGGACAAACCTTAACTCTTCCACTGATTTATTTATATAAAGTGTACAACATTGGAATAGAAGTGGCAGTTAGTGTCAGGATGCATGCAGGAATGGGCAGACAATGGAGGGTAAAGTGTAAAGTCTTTAATGAATACTTTTGAATAAATAAAAAAAAATCGGAAAACAAAAGACTGAAACACGAGGAAATCAAAGGAAACTAAGGAACATCTAATTACAAAAACATGAGACAACAACACCAGACAAACCAAATCATTTGTAGAGAAGAAAGAGTTATTAAGTAACTTGGTCAGTTACAAAAAAAATTGCTTGATCAAATGTGTATTGTTTTATCAATTCCAGATCAATAACTCCAGTACGTCATATGTTCATTTGATAGTGTGTCTTCTCCTCTTTGCTGCCATCTTGTTACTCCTAACTAGGTTAGAAGACCTCTCTAGGGGCCATATATATATATAAAGCCTTAAAAGTCTTGAGTGTCAAAATTCTAAGAATGACGTAATTTTACTCGTATTCATAGAATTTAAGAATGAAAGTGATTCATAATGGTTCCTAAGTGTTAAGACTAGGTCTCAGCTCCTAATTAAGAGAACTGGGCCTGTATTCTTAAATACAGGCCCAAAGAGTCTTAAATATTGTGACTGTAACCCCACCAAATACAACAGTGGCCAAACATGATGTTTAGAGAATTTTAATGAGCTCACATTTCACTTAAACCATCAAAATATGAAAGGAAACAAAAAACTCTGATCAGTGCAATGAACTGCTTTCAGCTGAAAGTACCTGAAACAGTCACTAAATGTAGATGATGAGGATGAGGACATAATGGGGAGTTCATCTGTATAACATAAACATATATCAGTGGAAGTGCTGTAATCTAAAACAGGTTTGTACAGGAAATTGTTGCTAGGCTTTTGAAAAAAAAAAGTTACAAAAGGGTTAAGGATGTCAGTGAATATAGTGACAAAATCACTAAATTGTCAACATTAACACTGACTACAACATCATCAGTTATTAATATTTTGTTGGTCCTCTCTTGATTTTGAATGTGTTCATAATTTCTTTAAATGACAGCATGGCCAAAAATTATGTCTGCACAATTTGTCATGTTTCATTGCAATATTATCAGAAATAAAACAATTGACTCAAGGCAAATATGCAATATGCTTACAAAATCACTAACACACTTCTTTTTTTTTCTCTTGGCCACTATTATACGGCAGTTCATTGACTTTCCAACTGACCGTCAAACCATGCTGCAAAAACATTTTATGAGGATTGGGGCTTTCCTGGAATTAATGGAGCTGTTGATGGAACTCATGTTCAGATCATTGCTCCAACAAGGACACATTTCAAAATATCAGTAATAATTTGTGATCATTTTGCACAATGCAAAGCATTTTAAAAATGCATTGAAATATTGAATAGTGTCTTAATTAAATGACTTTATTTTAGTTCCATCAGATGATTGGTGTGCTGCTGTGCGCAGGCTCACTATTGGCTGTTTCAGAGCTCAAGGGTGGATTTTGGCTTGACATCATTGTAGTTCTTAGTTCAAAGGCAAAGTGCAGTAACTACGCCAACACTGAAACTGAGAAAAATGCCTTTAAAGTTTTTACACCAGCTAGTCAAACATGTTGACGCTCTCGTTTCTCTGAAACAGGAGACTTTGCCACAAGACAAAACAATTGTCACAAAGTCCATTTTAAGCCTCAACTCAATTTTGACCAAATGTGTAGTTACTGTGCTTTGCCTTTGGAGGGCACTGTAGTGTCCCCTCAGTCAACATTTAGGAATCAGTTTTAGACTTTACTGAAAGTTGCTTTTTGCTTCTTTATAAAAGTCTCCTACTCTTAGAAAACTCCTTCTATTTACTAAGAATTGTATGACACTAAAGTCAAACTTTAATACTATTCTTGAGAGCATTTCTGAGAAGTTTTATACATACAATCCCAGCTCTTCTAAATAATTAAAGAGATGAGATCTAGTCTTAACACTTAGGAACCGTTATGAATCACTCTTATCCTCAAATCTAGTAATAAAAGTAAAATGACGTCATTCTCAGAATTTTGACATACACTCTTAAACATAAAGGTGCTTCACGATGCCATAGAAGAACCTTTTTGTCTGATGGTTCCATAAAGAACCTTTAACATCTGAAGAACCGTTCTGTTTCACAAAAGGTTCTTTGTGGTTCTTCAGATTATAAAAAGGGAAGAAAGAGATGGTTCTTTAAAGAACTTTTGACTGAATGGTTCTTTGTGGAACCAAAAATGGTTCTTCTATGGCATCGTTTGAACAACCTTTTGAAGCTCCTTTAATTTTAAGAGTGTACTTTAGACTGAAGGCCTCAGAGTTAGAAACAAAGCACTGACATACAAAGTGTTGACACTGGCTGTCTGTTGTGTGTCTGCAGGAGGGGTTTGAGATGATGACGCGTCTCCATTAATGATGGTGAGTGATTGATTTCATCTGTGATTGGTCTGTAATAGATGTCGGTGTGTGTCAGTGATCAGATGTGTTGATTTCTCAGGATGACATGAACAGACGAGAGCGGATCAGACGCGCACACACACACCTGGATGAAGGTACGTACGTGAGCCCATCAATCAAACGTTTCTGATGACTCACAAGTGTGTGAAACACATGCTGAGACAAACCAATAAAACTTTTGCTTACTTTAATGTCACGTATTTTAAATATCTACACTCTTTAAAACAAAGGTGCTTCACGATGCCATAGAAGAACCTTTGTTGTTTAAATGGTTCCATAAAGAACTTTTAACATCTGACAGTGATGGGGACTCGAGTTTGAGACTTAAGTCAGACACACAGTGACTTCAGACTCGACTCCGACTCTAGCTGCGGGACTCCTGAACAATGTTTATTTTTAGGAAACAACTGATGAGCTCGCTGTTATCCCCCTCCCTCCATTACAACCTGCCCATGCCTCACGAAAATGAACCATGGTTTTTTGTAGTAACCATGGATTAACTATGGTTTTTGAAGTAAAACCATAGTAACTACAAAATAAACCATGGTTTTACTACAATAACCATATTTAAACTATGTTTTTTTTTTGTTCTAAAAACCATAGTAACTACAAAATTAACCATGGTAACCCACAAAATAGCAGCTTTTTAGGGACATTCTAAAACGCTTAACGTGGCTTAATGTACGTAAAAAACTACCAGGAAACCCCAAATTTCTGTCAAACCTTACTTGGAACAAACACTAACTACTATCAAAAGAACGAGTCCTTAATCGACAGGTAAAGTGAATAATATCACGTTAAGCGTTTTCTCCCTCATAGAAACCCGTTAAGGAAACAGCGTAACGTGGTTTAACGTATCTTAACAACGACTAGGGAAAACAAACTTCTGTTAAATTTCACTTATAATAAATACTTGCTGCTGTCAAACGAATGAGATCTCATTCAGCATATAAAGTGAATAATATCACGTGAAGCGTTTTATCCCTATATAACTCCATTAAGGAAAAAGCATAACATGGTTTGTTATAATGGACTTCTATGGGGGGCGATCACTTTGTGTGCTGAATAAGAGCTCGTTCTTTTGACAGCAGCAAGTATTTATTATAAGTAAAATTTAACAGAAGTTTGGTCTTTCCTGATCGCTGTTGAGGTACATTAAACCACGTTAAGCAGTTTCCTTATAATGGGCTTCTATGAGGGAGAAAACGCTTAACGTGATATTATTGAATGTCAAAGTCAAGTGTATTTATATAGCAGAGATAAGTGTAATGCATGTGTCAGATAAAACATCCTTTTTAATTAATCGAATTTTGTTTTATTTACAATCATGGAAATACACAGGGCTGATCATCCCCCCAGTTATTCCAGGGAAACCGGGTTGGTGTAGTATTTTGTTTAAGTTTCTTCTGAACAATTGTGAGACGTAGATGCTCTCCTTGTTGAAATGCAAACTGCAAACGAAAGTGCTGCCCCAGAGAATATTAAAAGATCTCTCTTTATTAATCTCACCCAAGACTTGCGTAGTGTTTCGTCGTAGAGCAACCTGGTACGCTTCAAGAACAACTGCTGCCATTGTTGTTATCGTTGCAGTAGCGTTACTAGCAATGACCGGAAGTTCTATTACCCTACTCCGCGTTCCGGAAGCAGGAAGTGAGACATAGGCCTATTACATGTGACTAAGAATTCACAGAAATACGAACATCTATACACGGTATTGTCCTGACGCGGCCCCTTTAAGAAATCCGAACGTAGCGCGCCTGCAACTGTAGCGCACATCATTTGAAAATAACAGTCGAAGAGGAAAAGTAGCGAGTGATTAACGGTGTTTAACTTGTTCAAATTTGATTTCAAAGACGACAAAAATGAGGAAATAGTAACATTTATCTGGTCTGTCTCCTAAACCAACAATTTTGGGTGATCTTAGTGAGTTGTTGAACTCGCGTTTGATTGTATCTGCTGATTAGCACAGCAGCTATGTGTCAAAAACTATGAATCTGTATAACTGATATTATAAATGATAGTTATAACGTGATATGTTTATGCTACTAATTTTCATTGTATAAAACATTGGAGTAGTGACTATTCTGCCACAATTTGTAGCTGTTTTAATTATTGTTGTGCTTTACGGCTTTGTAGCGTCACTATACTTTAAGTGCAAATAGCACACATTGTTGGCAGAGGCTATTTACACTATCTCCATCCACCAATGTGTGATTACAATGTGTACTTTTTTTTTTTGGTTATGTCATTTATTTATTGTCACAGTAAAGAGTTATTTTTCTTTCCAACTTCTGGTGTCCTCTAAGTTTTATATCTACCTCCCTTACTCAAGTCTAGAACTGCTCCAGTGGAGTATTTGCATTCAAGGACAAGTGTTACATACTCTCTCTCTCTCTCTCTCTCTCTCTCTCCCTCTCTCTCTCTGAGGGCTAGGTTTAGGTGTAGGGCCATAGAAAATACGGTTTGTACAGTATGAAAACCATTACGCCTATGGAATGTCCCCATAAAACATGTAAACCCAACATGTGTGTGTGTGTGTGTGTGTGTGTGTGTGTGTGTGTGTGTGTGTGTGTGTGTGTGTGTGTGTGTGTGTGTGTGTGTGTGTGTGTGTCCTGTTTACACTGTTTATATACCAAAATCAAAGCTGATACTGTATGCTAATAGATAAAGGAGTCATAATAACATAATGCTTTGAATTCCTTATATATAGCTATGCAGTGTTGAATGGGTCGCTGTTCGTGATGCAACACTTATTATAACCACAGACTTAATATAATAAGGAGACTTGAGACTTGACTTGGACTCTAGCTCAGAGACTTGTGAGCATCTCTGACATCTGATCAACCTTTCTGTTTCACAAAAGGTTCTTTGTGGTAAAAGTGGTGCAAGGTTCTTAAGATTATACAAAGGTAAGAAAGAGATGTTTCCTTAAAGAGCATTTGACTGAATGGTTCTTTGTGGAACCAAAAATGGTTCTTCTATAGCATCGCTGTGAAGAACCTTTAAAAGTACCTTTATTTTTCAGAGTGTAGATAATGTTCATGGTAGCACAGTAATGAACAGGTGTTAATGCTGAAAAATGATAAAACAAATTAAATTTTAGCTCTAAAACAGCTCTACAGAAGACAACAGAGTTATTAACAAAGGCGGACAGTATTATGTTTTACTTTACTCTGGTAAATGTATAAAGTATCTGTAGTTTATCCGAGTGTTTTTCTTTGGAAAACTTCACTTCACTACATTCCAAAGCATAATCTCATACTTTTTACTGCACAACATTTAATTTATTATTAGGATTTAAGGAGCTAAGGAATATACAATAAAAGCTAAAACAACATCCACTGATCAGTGAATCTAATTACACTATAAACCATGAAAATATATATTTAATAAAAAGTAACAAAGTAACGTTTCATAAATAAAGGCTGTTTTTTGTTTTACCTTTAATACTTAGGAACTTAAAAATGTAGTACTTTCTTGTACACTAGTAAATCTTTGAATTATTTTTGCTTAAGTAAAAGTAAGAAAGTACTAGATTTCTAATGTCGGTAAGTATTAAATGATATTTAAGGTGAGACACTGCAGGTACATATATTGTAAAGAAAAAAACTAATATGATGTTATGACCTTATTTACTCAGTTGATTGATTACATTGATAACTGCAAACATTTTTGTATTACAAGTTTTCTAAAATGTTAGGTTGTAATATGCAAATGAGCCATTATTTAATGAAATATGCACTAATTTGCATACATTTCTAGAAAAAAAATCTAAACACTGGATGAAGTCAGTTTCAAAATTCTTGTTTAATTCTTTTTTTTTTTAGTGTGAAATATTAGAGTCAGTTTTACAGAGGGAATTTTATTTTATCACTCCATAATTCAGAAAATACTTAGAACAGGCAGAAAACTATAAATAAAATGTTGTATAGAATCAAGCAAATGATGTATGAACAAATCTCTCTGTAAAAACATACCAAAAAATACAATAATTTTGAAACATATTTCATCCAGTGTTTAGATTTTTGTACTAAAAATGTATGCATTTCATTAAATAATGGCTCATTTGCATATTAAAACCTAACATTTTTGAAAACTTGTAATACCAAAAAATTGTAATTATCAAAGTAATCAATCAACTGAGTGTTTTTGTACCCTATTCACCTGCAGTGTCTCGCCTTAACTGAATCTGATGTCTCCATCTAGTGGCAGAGATCAGTCAGTGCAGCTCAAACCCATGATGAGTGTTTGATGAATGAAGTGCAGCCTTCAGCACATTTGATTATTCACTAATACTGGAATATATCAACTACCCTGATCTAACTAATGTGTGTGTGTTACAGACACCTGTCCTGCTGAACGAGCTCCTACAGGTCGCATGGGTGCAGGAGTAAGTGTGTTTGTTGGTCTGTGTGAATGTGTGTAGTCTACTGTAGTTTAGTGAGATGTGTAAGAGTGTGTGTTTGTGTCTGCAGGATGTTGTGCACGCTCCTCCTCGTCCACTGCGTGTTAAACCAGGTGAGCACAACACAAACAACACATCAGTGTTTGTCAGGTCACTTTTTCTCATGCTGCATTCAGGGTTTATATTTCAGCAGTTCACATTCACACACAAACAACACACTCATGCTGTCAGACATGGACTGTGTTTCAATTCAATGTAGTTTTAAAATACAGATTTAATCACTTAAAGTGAGACACTGCAGGTGAATTCATTAACTAATAGTTATGACCTTACTTACCCAGTTGATTGATTACATGGACCACAAAACCAGTCTTGGGTATATTTGTAGCAATCGTCCAAAATACATTGTATGGGTCAAAATTACCGATTTTCTTTTATGCCAAAAGTCATAAGGATATTAAATAAAGATCATGTTCCGTGAAGATATTTTGTAAATTTCCCATTATAATATATCTAAACTTAATTTTTGATCATTAATATGCATTGCCAAGAACTTCATTTGGACAACTTTATAGGTGATTTTCTCAATATTTAGATTTTTTTTTTTTTTTTTTTTTGCATCCTCAGATTCTAGATTTTTAAATAGTTGTATCTCAGCCAAATATAGTCCTATCCTACACCAATGGACAGCCTATTTATTCAGCTTTCAGATGATGTGTAAATCTCAGTTTCGAAAAAATTTACACTTATCCCCAGGGTCACAACATTTTTTGTGTTGCAAGCTTTCTAAAATGTTAGGTTTAAATATGCAAATGAGCCATTATTTAATGAAATATGTGCTAATTTGCATACATTTCTAGTGCAAAGATTTAAACACTGGATGAAGTCAGTTTCAAAAAATTTTGACATATTAGAGTCAAATGTTTTTACTGAAGGGATTTTGGGTATCTCATTTTGTCACTCCATAATTCAGAAAACAATGTGTTTTTTACCATTTTGGGGGAATTATAATGTTGTATAAAAACTAGCAAATTATATCTGAACAAACCCCTCTGTAAACACCTTCAGGATATAGACAGGAACACAAATGTAAAGTGTGGTGTGTGTAAGTGCTGCTGAAGTGGAGATTTATGGCTCAGTGTAGGAGAAAAAACTCTTGGCCTTTAAAAATATGGATTGTAATTGAAATCTATTGACACAAATAGATGAAGTGCTACAAAAGAAAGACTTAACAGTGTCTTTTGGGTGTTTTCTTTCCACTAGTCTGAAAAAACACTTGAAACACCAAAAAGCTTGAAATGTGCTTGAAAATCAGTTTTTGTCTATACTTATATTTTGAGAAACTGTATTTTGTGTTTCATAATTTCGTCAACCTTTGTCATTTTAACAACTTTAAAAATTGTTTTATTGAGTGTTTTAAATAGAATACAATATTGAGTCCAATGTTTTCTTTTTTGACATGAACAGTAATGTATGTAAACAGCCTTTAACAATATATTCAGTGCGATAGTGAGTGTCAAGCTCGGTTGATTTCCAAATACAAATGAGCATCTGATGAGCAAGTAAGCTGTCTGTAATCTGTCACTCCATCACAGGATGTAAAGGACCTGCTATCCACAGAGAACTCAAACCCGGCAGACTGCCCAAGAGCTCCTCAGGTACATCTGTCTGTCCATATCTAACATCATACAATGTTTTATTGAAAATACACTGCCAGTCAAAAAGATTTCTAATGTTTTTTTTTAAAGAAGTCTCTTCTGCTCACCAAATCTGCAT
Source organism: Garra rufa (assembly GCF_049309525.1). NCBI lineage: Eukaryota > Metazoa > Chordata > Actinopteri > Cypriniformes > Cyprinidae > Garra > Garra rufa. The sequence continues at coordinate 40,441,884 of NC_133376.1, read as the reverse complement.
TTATTTGATCCAAAATACAGCACAAACAGTAAAATTCTGATATTTTTACTATTTAAAATAACTGTTTTCAGTTTGAATATATATTTAAAATGTAAAATAAAAATAATAAAAAATAAAATTTATTCCTGTGATCAAAGCTGAATTTTCAGCATCATTACTTACAGTCATTATTCTAATATACTGATTTGCTGCTTGAGAAACATTTATTGTTATTATCAATATTTAAATCAGTTGAATACGTTTGTTTTAATGGATTCTTTGATGAATAGAAAAATCCATCTGAAATAAAAATCTTTTGTAACATTACACACTGTAACATTCAAAAGCTTGGAGTCAGTATATATATTTTTGGAAAGTATAGAAATTAGTACTTTTATTCAGCAAGGATGCGTTAAATTGATGATAAAGATATGAATGATAAAGTGATGATAAAGACATTTATGATGTTACAAATTATTTCTTTTTTAGATAAATACTGTTTTTCTGAACTTTCCATCCATCAAAGAAACCTGAAAAAATCCTACTCAGCTGTTTTCAACATAAAAATAACAATAAATGTTTTTTGAGCAGCAAATCAGAATATTAGAATGATTTATGAAGGATCATGTGACGCTGAAGACTGGAGAAAATTCAGATTTGAAATCACAGAAATAAATTGCATTTTAAAAAATATTAAAACAGAAAACAGTTCATGTAAATAGTAAAAACATTTCACAATAATGCTGCTTTTGCAGTATTTTAGGACCAAATAAATGCAGGCTTGGTGAGCAGAAGAGACTTCTTTAAAAAACTTAAAAATCCTACTGTTCAAAAACGTTTGACTGGTCGTGTATCCACATTATAAGAGTAATAAGGCAGTTGAGCTTGTGTTGAATAGAGATTGTGTGTCTGCAGATGGACGACTGGAGCTCATGGGATCTGCTGACAGGGTAAAGTAAACATCTGACTTCTGTTTATTAATAAATACACCAGTATTCAGAAGTTTGGAGTCAGTAACACTGAACACATTCAACAGTTTTGACTCTTATTCTGATCAAATAAATGCAGCATTAGTGAGCAGAACAGACTTTTTCAAGATGATGCCAAACGTTTGATTGGTGGTTTATGCAGGATTTCTTTAGTCTTATTTTGAATCACATTCTGCACTGAATGAGTTTCTGTATTTCTGTACTGATGATCATATGTGTCAATCTCTTCATGACAGGCTCTCGCAGTCCCAGAGAGGTAATCAAACAATACACGAGGCTGAAACACACACCTGTGAAACACACACGTGTTCAGTGTATTAATGCTGTGGTGTGCTTTCAGGCCGGTGAAATCATTACCCAGAGATCACCTGTGTTTACCGCCTCTACCGCTACAGACCACCACCAACTATCCAGACCAGTTTGACCAGTTTGATGAGTCTCCTCCATCCAGACCAGCTCCAGCATCACCACACACCAGAACACAACAACAGCACAACAGACCCGTCTGGACACAGTCAGTCCCACACACACCTGCAGAAACTCACACACACTCTTGAAAATAAAGCTGCTTCACGATGCCATAGAAGAACCTGTTTGTCCAAATGGTTCCATAAAGAACCTTCAACATCTGAAGAACCTTTCTGTTTGACAAAAGGTAAGCAAGAAATGGTTCTTTAAAGAACCTTTGACTGAACGGATCTTTGTGGAACCAAAAATGGTTATTTTATGGCATCGCTTGAAGAACCTTTTAAAGCTTTATTGTACACAGTGTACACACGTAAACTGTCTGATTCATGTGTTTGTGTTTCATCTCAGACCCAGTCCCAGTGAGCCAGAGAATGTAAGTCATTTCTGTGCTGTTTTACAGAGTCACCTAAATATAACAAATTCAATCAGTCAAAGTCAAAGAAACAAATTAAATACATTTTTATTCACTTTTTACAAATAACTTGTTCCGGTATCAGGCTATTCAACATAGAACAGTATTTACTAGAAAATATAGCGATTATTGGAGTTCAAGCGCTTTAAGGGCAGACACTGCAGGCAAAAACACTGTTTTTTCATGCACCTGTCAAGTTTGAGATTTTGGGCTTTTTGTTGTTTCATAAAGTGTTTTTTCAGACTAGTGGAAAGAAAACATTCAAAAGACACAGTTAAGTCTTTCTTTTATAGTACTTTATCTATTTGTGTCAATAGATTTCAATTACAATCCATATTTTTAAAGGCCAAGAGTGTTTTCTCCTACACTGAGCCATAAATCTCCACTTCAGCAGCACTTACACACACCACACTTTACATTTTTATTCCTGTCTATATCATGAAGGTTCATACAGAGGGATTTGTTCATATATAATTTGCTTGATTTTATAGATTTTATTGCCCATTTTCTGCCTGTTCTAAGTATTTTCTGAATTATGGAGTGACAAAATGAGAAAAAAAATATGTCAAAAAAAATTCAACAAGAATTTTGAAAATGACTTCATCCAGTGTTTAGATTTTTATTCTAGAAATGTATGCAAATTAGCGCATCTTTGATTAAATAATGGATCATTTGCATATTAAAACCTAACATTTTAGAAAACTTGTTTGAAAAGTGCAATTATCAATGTAATCAATCAACTGAGTAAATAAGGTGATAACTATTAGTTAACTTTTTTTTACCCTATTCACCTGCAGTGTCTTGCCTTAAGGCATTTAAGCACATATGAAAACAGACATTATGTAGCAAGCCTTTTTTTGCGAATACAGGTAATTTATCATATAAATATTATGTTTTGTATTGTTTATGACTGTTATAGCGCAGCTTCTCCTTAAAACTTTGCATGCTAGTTTAGAATCACCTGTCAAATGTGCTCACCAGGATTTGTGAAGTTTTGAGTTTTTCTTTAGGCTTTATAGGGTTCTGGGTACATTAGGCCCCTTTTCTAAACAACCCTGCTATAGCTTCCCAAAGAGTACATTTCAACTTTTTTTTTTTTATAATCATTGACCCAAAAAAATAGTACTGTAGTGTTTTTTCTCCAGATTGAGCAATAAAATCTAGGACTACTTCGCAAAAGTAGGTTTTTGACACCTCAATCATTTAACAAGCGATAACAATCATTTAACTCCTCCAATGAGGAGTTCTGTCATCTGATATGGATATCACGTGTATGTGCGGAAAACCATGTAATGCACAATCGTTAATGCCCTTGAAAAAATGCTGATCTTTCAAATTTTTCACAGACCTTAGCAGCTGTGAGTCAAACAGGCCCACCAAGTTTCATTCCAATCAACCTCCGTTAACCTCGTCTAACAGGTGTTCAAACTTCATCGGCCAATGGTGGCCAGGTTTTTTGAGATACGCAAATGTCCTTCTAGACACTTGTGGCACTTTGACCCGAGACCATGCACAGAGATTTTCATGTTGATAGGACAAATGGTTACATAGGTATAGCTATTTTTATATTTTTTTCTCTTATAGCGCCACCAAGTGGTTACAGCTACAAGCTCCGCGATTTTTGTCCTGCATCCTCGGATTGAGCTCTTACATGAGTGTTCTGAGTTTGGTGAAGATATCTCATTCCGTTCAGGAGTAATAGGTGTTTTTTTTTTTTTGATAATTATCCCTAACCCTAATAAAAATCGAATGTGTAAAGGAGTGTGGGGCAAGTTGTCACATTTGTTACTAGAGCTGTTTCAACACTGTTAGACTGGATGTCTCAATCTAAGATGATTCAGTGATAGCAGTTCACGCTTTCCCTCACTAAAGAATGCAGAATCATAGGAAGAACTGACACACACATGGTTGAGCTCAGTTTTCAGACATTATTGGACTGATACACAGTTCATGCATATTCATTTATTATTGAACAGAGACATTCGAAATGGAGTGGATGAATGAACAGATTAAACATGCATTTACCAAACATGCGCATATCTGACTCATCTTCATCCACTCTAGTCTTCCTCGGCTACAAACAATGAAGTCATGTGACTGATAAACAGTTTTCAATGACTCTCTCAGACTTGCCCAGGCCTGTTAACCTTGAGAACGGTTTCAGAAATGTCTCGCATGGCTGGGAGTGTGTGAAGAGTTATTTCACATGTAGGTCAAAGGGGAAGAGCTGTGAAAAGAACAGACAGACACCAAACATCACAGTTAATAACGTCCACCCCGTAGCGGGGCATGTTGTCACAATGGAAATCTGAGTTGAACACACTATTAATTTCAGCAAAGCATATATAAAACTGCAAATGCATAACATCTAATCATTATTTTGACCAACAAAATGTGTTTTTACAGAAACGGATGTTCTAAATATATTGAAATTGAAAGAAATCACTATTACAGCATCATGTCTGGTGCTTTTGTGTGTTCAAGAAACACAAACAAGAGTCAGATAATTCTCATTAATAATCATTTTTCATTTCACCCTCAGGTTAAAACTCCGTCATCTGCAAGTAAGTTTTGTTGCCTTAACGTAATATAATGTAATGATAAACAAAGTGTAGTAATATAACACACCTGTTCCGCAGGTCACGCGTCTCACAGGTTTTCTCTGGATCTGGACTGTCAGGATTTGGACAGGTACATGAGCGCATTCAAACATTCTGTGCTTTAACAACATTCATGAGAGGAATGGTGTGTGTAATTGATGTTTGTGTTTGTTTGATCCTGCAGTTCCTTTGAGAGCGAGAGCGGTTCACTCGGTAAGAATCACAGCTGAAGACGCTCAGATTTATGTCAGTGGTGTCTCAAACTCTCTGCATTGGTTACAGATTCACACCTGAGGAAACAGCAGAATCACGAATGGCCGCCTACTAAAGGAGAAAACAACAGCAGCTTCACCAACCACAGCAAACCCGCACAGGTATTTTTGTTTATCAGTTTATTTTGTTAGTCTCTATTACCTCGATATACGGTACTTATTGACCCCGGGTTCACAGACTAAGCCAGGATTAGGACATTGTTCAATTTAAGTCATTTTTATGAAAGTGTTTGGGGGAAAAAACATTTACTGGTGTGCATCTTGAGACAAAACAAAGGCATAACATTTAGCCTACCTCAGGAAAGCCAACAAGCCTATAACTTTGCCAACATTGTTTTATTTTTCTCATAAATCAGAGTTTTTATTTATTGCTGTTTTTCATGTTAAATGTGAAGACGGTTTTGATGCCACTGACTTTAGTATTTGGCATTTTCACGTTAACTTTATGCAATATAGTAGATTTTATTACATGAATTCTTTCGTTTTAAAGTGGCAGTTTATAGATTTATTTATCATGTCTGTTGAGTTTCGGATCCTTTTTGTGAAGCACTCCGTAAGACAGAGACGGCAGAAAGCTCATGTTTGTTTTCTTTAGCTATTTTACAAAAGCACAACGTTTGGTTGATATTGTGAGTGCACACAAATAAAGGTAGACCTTTTGCAGTTCTGAATGATGCATTATTCCTTTATGAGCAAAAATGATGGCGTATTTTAGGTTTCCACTGTTATTAAGAAAAAAATGCAAGTGATCGCTCTGGGGCTTCCATGTCCTGCTCCGCACAAACGATTGGATTTGCGGCTAACAGCCACATTTATATAGATTAAATGTTTAAATTAATATTGTGAAATGCATAAAGTGTTTAATTATCTATATATTTTATTTTAGGCAAGTCGTGCTCAAACATGCTCAACTCATTGCCGCTGGCCGCTTTACATTTAAAAAAAAAAAAATACTTGAATTTAACATTTTAAATGTTCCAAATATAACGTATTTAATACGACAAATGTCGTTATACTTTTTCACAACGTTGTAGAAACGTTTTTATAACATTTGTATCACCTCTGGATGTCTCCGTTTTAAAACGTACTTATTATGTCCAAACTAGTACTTAACTTCACTGCCTTCAAAATGTTTTCTTTACTGTGTTAAATCTAAATATTGATCTTATTGATAGCACTTTTTTAGATTTAATTTTACTTGTACCATTGCTGACCGTATCAATGTTATAAGCCTATTAACATATAGGCCTAATAATTTATACTACACTCAAATTTTGTCACTCATCGTATTTATTCACAAAATATGATACCTAAACAAGACATGCGTAAATATATACCAATAAAAATGGTTTCAAATAAAGTACAACCTATGAAAATTATGCAATGACTGGCAAATTTGAATATGAGCACATTAACAAAGTTCAAGAAATTTTAGTGCATTGAAATTTTAACAGAAAAAAAGCAGCATTTCATTTGTAAAATGTAAAGCATTTAATTTAAACTAGTTACAATTTATTTTATTGCAGTTATAATAACTAATAATTGCACTAAAACTAATGCTTATATATTTTTTTGGAGAGTCTAAATGGAAAACAGAAAATGTAAAATAAATAAATAAATAAAACACATTGCCAATCAAAAGCTTGGAATAATTCAGATTTAGTAGTGTTTTTGAAAGAAATCTCTTCCGCTCATCAAGGCTGCATTTATTTTATCATAAATTCAGTAAAAACTGTGAAACTTTATTACAATTTAAAATATCTTGTTTTCTGTTCTAATATTTTATAAGATGTAATTTATTCCTGTGAAGCAAAACTGAATTTTTAACCATTATAAAGAACCATTAAAAAGTTTTACATAAAGTAGAAATCAATACTTTTATAATGGAATTGCTCGGATGTAAAGGTAAGGATATTTATAATGTTACAAAAGATGTCTGTTTCAAATGAATGCTGTTTTTTTTTTTTTTTTTACTTTGTTCATCTGTGAATCCTGAATGTGTAACGGTTTCCACAAAAATACTGGGCGGAACGGTTTTCAACATTGATAATCATCAGAAATGTTTGTTGAGCTGCAGATCAGAATATTAGAATGATTTCTGATGATAATGTGACACTAAAGACTGTGATGCTGAAAATTCAGCTTTGATCACAGAAATACATTTCAGTTTAACAGATATTCACATAGAAAACAAATGTTTGAAATTGTAAAAAATATATTTCACATTTTTACTGTTTTTGCTATATTTTTTGATCAAATAAATGCAATGTAAAGAAAATGATTTTTCAAAAACATTCAAAAAATACTTAGTTTTTTACAGACGCTAGGACACATTTCTCAATACTTAGGTCACTTTTGCAAAACTCTTCACTCAATTCTCCGACTTTCATTTCACATTCAAAATGCACTACAACTACCAAAACACAGGTCTCAAATAAACTCATTCTTCCAGAACACTAGCAAAGGTTGACAGCCGACAAACACACTTTGTCACCCACAAAACAATGAGCTAAAAAACACTAACAACATGTAGCATTACACAGTGTTTTCTGGTGTAAAACAAGGACACATCTCTGTTTATAATTGCAATATATATTGTTTATAACTGCAATATATGTTACTGGAATGAATCAGACATGATGCAGAATTCGTCAATATTTTATGCTGTTTATTTATTTTTATTTTTTTGCTCTAAGTAATTCCAAAATACAAGAATTTGTAAACACACCATCCACTGATACAGATACAATAGTAATGCTAATGCATTTTTAGATTTGAAATATGTTTCAATAAAATATCGCTGTTGAATTTTGCTGTCTTATTCAGTTTTGCATTATGTTATGGTTTTGAAAACAGTATGTAAGCACGTGCAAAATGTGCTGTACGTACAAAGATTTTTGTCAGTTGTTGTGTCTGAGTGAGAAAAGAGTTCATGAAATTTGAGAGATGTAGTCATTGAATGCATTTTGTGCCAAAACAATGATAATCGATCCTCAGTTTAGCCCACATAGACTTCTGTTGTGCTCACTGTGTCAAGAGTTCTGCAAAAGTGACCTAAGTATTGAGAGATGTGTCCTAGTGTCTGTAAAACACTGTAAAGGAGTAGTTCACTTCCAGAATAAAAATGTACAGATAATGTACTCACCCCTTGTCATCCAAGATGTTCATGTCTGTCTGTCTGTCTGTCTGTCTTTCTTTCTTTCTTTCTTTCTTCGTAAAGAAATTATGTTTTTTGAGGAAAACATTTGAGGATTTCTCTCCATATAGTGGACTTCTATGGTGCCCTGAAATTGAACTTTCAAAATGCAGTTTAAATGCAGCTTCAAAGGACTCTAAACGATCCCAGCTGAGGAAGAAGAGTATTATCTAGTGAAATGATCAGTTATTTTCTAAAAAAAATTATAATTCATATACTGTACTTTTTAACCTCAAATGCTCATCTTGTCTAGATTAAATGCAGCTTCAAAGGACTCTAAACGATCCAAGACAGTTATAGGGTATGTCGAACACAGCGATGTAGGACGATTTTAAAGTTGGAGGAGAAAATGAGATGGGAGTTTCTCGACATACCCTAACTGTCTTGAACCGGAACACACAGAGTATACGCAGAGCTAGACAAGATGAGCCAAACGAGGTTAAAAAAATACAAATTTTACTCTTTTCACTAGATAAGACTCTTCTTCCTCGGCTGGGATCATTTAGAGTCCTTTGAAGCTGCTTTTAAACTGCATTTTGGAAGATCAAACTCAGGGCACCATAGAAGTCCACTATAGACCATTTCAAGGACGTAAACAATAACAAGCGCGTTGGAACGCTACTGCTCTACTGCGCATGTCTGGTCCTGCAGCATTTCCGGTAGCGCCGTTTCTCCCATCTGTCAATACAAGCGCATACTTTTTAAGTCAGTTAAGGTAAAAAGCTGCTCATTATCTAATCGATGCTGCGTGCGTGTACACGGGAGATTGCGCTAAAAGCATATCGCTGTCTGGATGCGATCGGAAATGTTACGAACATTTATTCGTACAATGGATGACATCAGTCAGAAGCGAGACAGTGCAACTTACTTCATGTTTTGTCCCTAAGATATCCGGAGAGGTTAATCGTGATTTATTCACTTGCATTGCTTGGTCAGTCTGTATTTCTATGCAAATATTTATATTTATAAGTACATTACTTTTCACAATACGTATCGTTTCAATGCAACACTAAATGTATGCTATTAAACTAGCGCTCCATGCTATTATTACTTATTTAATTTATTTCAAAATGTGTTTAGTTTGGTCAAGTTTATTGCTGTAGAACAGTTCAAGATCAGGGTATGAATGCTCTGAGTCATCATGTGATCGCAAATAAACAAGATGAATGCAATTCAATGCTGGCTACCGTGTTTTGCATAAACCTGTATTAGATTAAAGTATATCTGCAGATTAATAAATGCACACACAGACACACTACATAGTGTTCATGTTTTTATGTACGCATTTACTACACACACACACACACACACACACACACACACACACACACACATATATATATATATATACATACACTGAATACTGGTGTAAAGGCTGATGCTAATTCAGCTTTGCATCACACATTTTTTTTTTTTTTTTTTTTTATAATTTAAAAATGTAATATTTCACAGTATTACAGTTTTTAACTGTATTTTTGGTCAAATAAATTCAGGCTTGATGAACATAAAAGACTTTTGACCAGTACTGTATATAAACAAAAAACATTCTCTCACTTTCAACTTTTTATTTCCAGCGAATGTATTGATATGTAAATATTTGTATGAACATAAAATGCTTCAACAGATGAAACAACAATTTGAACTGAAATGGTGTAATGAGTCTCTGGACAAAGGGGAACATATCAAAGCAGCAGTCAAGTCAAGTCACCTTTATTTATGTAGCGCTTTAAACAATACAGATTGTGTCAAAGCAACTGCAGTATTTAAACAGAACAATAGTGTGTAAGTAACTATTATTGTAGATAATCAATTTTCAGTTAAAGGCAGTTCAGCAATGAATTCAGTGATATCATCATCAGTTCAGTTCAAATAGTATACGATATCGCTGGAAAGTCAGTACTACACTACACTAGTACACAAGTCTGGATGTTCATAAGGTCATATGTGGCCCTGCAGGACGACCAGCTGTTCCTTGGGTGTCTTACATTACAGATGATGGCTTCCTAAGGACAAAAGCAGAAAAACAATTATTTATTATAATGCACAATATTTAAAAAAAAATAATGCTATTATTGCTTAATACATTAGTATATGTAGGAATTAACTCACTGTTACTCACTGCATTTGTTAACTGACTAAATAGCTAGACGACTAATGTGAATTAGTTATAGCCCACATAACACTTAGCAATAAAACAGAAATAAAAACTTGGCTTTTTTTACTACACACGAATCAAAATGTAAACAGTGACAAAATGCGCCTTTAAATTATGCTGCATCAAACTTGAAGAGTTAACGTAAGAAAGAAAAATACAAATAATCAAATTAATTAAAAACGACATTTACTTGCCTGAATCGAAATGTGCGCTGATTATCCAGAGTTGCTGTTATCCAGCCTTCTCCTTCACTGCCGCAACGTGGGGATGTTTCTCGGAAATCTACCGTTAAACACGTCTCAGAATGTTAGTTCCGGCCCAGAGGGAGAACCCAAACACCGAACGACGAGGATCTAATTTTAATTTAGACATTTAAGCAGGAGGATTGTGTATGTATATGATCGAAATCCCACTGTGCATCAAACGCCTCCCGTCATTGTTTAATATGAGCTCGATCACTAACAGGAAACGTCCTAGGACCAAAGACATCACTTACTTAAGCCGCCGAATAGCTCTTGAAATGGTCTATATGGAGAACATTCCTGAAATGTTTTCCTCAAACTTTTTCTTTAAGACTGAAAACAGAAAGGCATGAACATCTTGGAAGCCAAGGGGTGAGTACATTTCTGTACACTTTTTTTTTTTTTTTTTCTGGAAGTGAACTTCAGTTATTATTCTGAATGTGGTGTATGGCTGAACAGACGTTCACAACAAGATCAATAAAATGCATTTAGATATATATTGGATTTCCATCTGACGTCTGTTGTGCAGGGATTGGCGGATCAGAACTGGTATGTTGGTGCAGTCAGTCGTGTGGACGCTGAACACGCTCTTCACCTGGTCAACCGGGTAAATCATTTCATTCTAACATCATGACATTGTTTTTTAGTAGTTCACCGACACAAGAACTGTTTAGTTGACTTTGTCCACAGGAAGGAGCCTTTCTGGTGCGCGACTGCTCGAAGAACACTACCCACGAGCCCTTGGTCCTCGCTGTGTTTTACGACAAAAGAGTGTTTAACATTCAGATCCGCTTCAGTGACGATATCAACAAATACACTCTGGGAACGGGACTGAGAACCAATGACGTGAGTTACGCACATACACAACGCTGAGTTACGGCGGACTAGAGATGGTACGTCACCATCACCTCTCAACTTTTTGTCTTTCAGAGGTTTGATTCGGTTACGGACATCATCAAGTTCCATTCTATTTTTCCCATCGTTCTCGTTGACGGGCGGAAATCTTCCTCGGCAGCCAATCAGAGGAGGCAGTGCGTGCTGATGTACCCAATCACGAAGCTGGACCTGACAGAGCTGTTGACATAAGAGCAAATGGAGACAAACCGCAACATCTCTGAGACGTATAACTGACCTTTTAACTTTATAAGACTTTTTGAGTGAAGTCTGACTGGAACGGACTCAAAAAGAAGAACCAAAGAGCTCATCTGATAGAAAGAAGAACAATTGTTTTGTTTAATAACGTGGCTGTGTAGTAATCAAATATCTATCTGGATGAATATTTTGGACATTTTAAAATGCGCAAGTGAATATTTGGCTGAATGCAGACACACAACAACAACCATTTTCCCAGAAACGTTTAATCTGTTTCCATTTTTATTTAATCACACTTAACATTTTCTGTTCTTTATGAATAATTTAAAAATAGATATTATGCTTCTAAAGCCTTGAAGAACAATGTACAGGTTATAGTTTGGCAAACTCATGACACACGTTTAGTTTGTTTAAAAAGAAGCAGATGCTCTACAGTTCGGCTGTAACTTTACGCAACGTCAACAGTAATAAAAGAAAACGTTTTACTGGTTTGATCATGAGGTAGATTTACAAAGATAAACACATCAACTGTTTAATGATAGACAAAGAGTGTACATCTGTGCTATAGTTTGCAGTGAAATGCTGAGTTCATCTACGCAAACCTTTTGTTTGTTTGCGAAAACACTTTTACTGTACGTCATACGTTTGAATTTCACAAATGACAAAGCCTCACCCAACAAAGACCAAGCATGTGATTGTGGATTCAAACCAAACATCACCAGTGAATCACTGCACACCAATCAGAAAAGATTTACTTACTGATGCTGACGTGCTCATAATATGATTAAAAGTGACAGTAGACGACATGAAATGATTTCAGTGAAGGTTTCATGTGAAAGTTCAAATGTAAGACGTATACGGACATGAAGTCCATCTGAAAAGATCCTGTACAGTTGTGACAAATAACTATAACAGACATCAGTGTTGGTCAAAACCTCTTGGTTTCAGAGTTCTGACCTTCATAAGAATAACTTCTACATGTTGGCAGTTCAATTTTCACTTTTTAAAAAATCTTTATATATATACACACATATATACAGCATATGAGCATGTTTGTCTTTGCAGCAGTCAAGTGGGCCGTTGCAGGCCCTGGGTAAGTAACGTTGAAAAAAATAGTAGATATGACCTGAACAGCTAATACTTGGTCCGTCTAACAGCAAAGCATTTAAGGAAATGTTTATTGGCACAGAACTACCATTGTCCACCAACCAGCTTTAACTGGTTTTCTAAAATGGCACCGTCTTAAAAAAATCAATAGAAGCATAGAAGAAATATCTACGATGGAATGCAGCTGTTTTTACGAGAGCGGTTTCTCCGAGACTCCCTTAAGAACAAACTCGATTACCTCATACTTCTGTCCATGAACTTTCTTGAGTTTCATCTTGAATGAAGGCTGTTTCCTCACCGTTTGTTCTCTCTGTTCCTGCTCGTGATCCATTGAGCTGATCCACTTACAGTTCTTAAGGGTTTGGACGCCAACGTTGACCGTCTGAATTGAAGGATAGGGGTGGTTCAGAACAACAACCGGCTGGTTCGGTCCAGGAAGCTTGACGCGCTGATCTGCTTTCACAGGCGTTAACCTCAGTTCTTCATGACCTTTGGTTGAGAGGCGAGGAAGGTTCATCCCAACTGTTGATGACCTGCGTTTCTTGACTTTTCTCTTTTCTTTCTTGTGTTTTTTACGTGGTGGTGAATCTTGGTGCTTCTCTTGGCTTTCACAAAGGTTTCTCTTTAGGATCAGCTTGATGGCCACTTCAGGACCGCCGGACACGTTCTGCTCGCTGAGCGTGCAGCAAAGAACCGGTCGTGCCGTCAAACTCTCCTCTCGTGCTGGTGCTTCTGGAAGCTTCTTGGTGGGTTCCAAGAAAGAACTGGGAATCCTAAACAAAGCTACTTTTGGATACATGTTGGAAGCACGGGAATGCTGTTGCTGGCCATCCGAGTTCCTTCCAGGGTCTCGTTCTTGATGTGAAATGTCTTTGTTTGATGGAACGATGCTTTGGTTTGGCACGACCACTGGTTGAGTCAAAATTGGTGCTTGTTTTAAATTACTTGTGTTTAGAGTTTTCGCTGATGTTTTCACTTTTCTGCGAGTCTTAGATATTACAGAGCCTTCACTAGACTCGTCCTCTATCTTTGTTTCTTTAAAACCCAAAGAAGTACCTTTGGGTTTCTCCTCAGTTTCCTCCTTTTTAATCAGGATACTACAGACCAGCGATTGCGCTGCACTCTTCATCTCATCCTTCGGCTCCTTCATTGCCACTGTCCAGCGCTGCGTTTCTGGCGAGGACTTTGAGATGCTTTGAGTTGACATAGGTGTAGGACAGAGAGAGAAAACCGATGAGATCACAGGAAGGCTTTCAGAGCTTAATTTTGGAGCCTCGAGTGTGATAATCTCTGGATCCTTGGTCTTCAGGTTGCGTTTGTTCCTGGCTGGCGTCTCTGATGAACACTTTGGTTTGTGTGGTGAATGAACAGTCTTTGTGATAGTCTGAACATTGGTGCACGCTGAAGGCCGCTGCTGTTTGACCTTGTGAGAAGTTGAAGACGTGGATGGGCTGACTGGAGACCCTTTGGCAACTTGACATTTGAAGGACAGCTTGCCTCCAGTTGCGGCTGGTGAAGGTTCATCCGTGTTGCTCTTCTGGTCTTGAGGGACTCCATTGGGGGGAATCAACCGTAGCTCCAGCTCACGAGTCCCATTGACGTTTTTCACCTCAACCAGTTCCACCAAACACCCGGCAGGAATATTGATCTCCTCTGGGCAGGACACGGTCAAAGGCTTGTTGTGTTGAATCGGCTGGTTCAAAGGTGCTAACAGTTCCACTTGGACACTGGATAATGGGCCGGATGTCTCTACAGGGACTCTGGAGTTCGTTCTTGACTGATTGCTCTTTTCTGCATTGGAGTGCAGTGGAGTTTTGATTGGACCGCTGGGAGGCGCAACTGGTTTCTGAGTTCCAATGTTAGTCCTTGTTGTGGACTGACCAGCCCTCTGATCCACCTGGATATTCCTCTTGGATAACGGCGTATTAAGCAGTGTTCTAAGTGGAGTGTTCAATTCAACAGGTGCTCGGACCTGGACTCTGGGAATGGTTTTTGCAGCCATAGCCTTTTCCAGATAATCAACCCTTGGGCTTTGCTGTAGTGGCTCTGTAGAGCTAACTTGGACTCTTGGGAACGTGGCTTTCGGAATACGTTTTTGTGAAATAATTCTGCTACTAGCCACCTTGTTGTTCCCATCGGCACAGACTAGAGTGTTCGATAGGTTGCCGTTTGCCTCCCTCGATCTTAGAACTACTTGTGGCACGTTGCCTAACGTGTGACTCGCGCTTGGAGCGCAGCTAGGAACGGCACCGGTGAACTGAGTCTTACAAACTGGAACGACGCCTGTTGTATTAGTGATGCACGGCGTCGTGAAACTGTAGGTCATACGCGCGCGATTGCTCTTGGTTTGGCTCACTGTCTTACCAATAACAGATGATTGGTTGGGTTGACTTACACTGGGGTGTTCGACATGGGAATTGGGAATTGCACACTGGTCATTTCTTTCTGACCAATCTGAAATCCTGAGATCGTCAGCAACAGATGGATGTCCGTCTTGAGTAGCTACAGTGAAATCAGTTATGAAGCCTTCTTCCGCATGTCTCTTGTGTATACGAAGGATATGCTTCACCATGTAATCTCTCCGCACGGCTCCGTACGAGCAGAAGCTACACCTATACGGGTACGAACCGGTGTGCGAGACTACGTGTTTCTGAGACTCCGTTTTAGAATAGGAGACATGGCTACACAGCGCGCAGGAGAACGTGACCTCCTTATGATGGGACACATGCCTCTCGAACAGGTCCGTGTCCTTGGTGGAAAAGCGGCATTTTTCACAGAACAGGCGATCTATGTCTTTTCTGGGTATGGCACTGTCCTTGCTGTTCATAAATGAGATGAAACTTTGTTGTGAACGCATGGTCGAGACATCGGGTTAACAATCCCACAGTCCAAAAATCACAGAATAAGTCATCCACATTGGTGGTTTCTTCATAAGTAAGGATCCTTTTCTTTGGGCTTGGTATGCCGTCAGTTTACACCTGCATAATGGGTGAGAAAAAAAGAGTGTTTCGGAAAATTAGAAATGCATACATTTCAAAGAAGTTGCCATTTTTTGCACACTTTATTGGTTTCGTAGTACAACAACTCTAATTTATGCATCTGTAAATTCCTAATAATAACACTGTTAAAGACTCAATTCATGATGTTCAAATCACTAGTGCATTTTGAAAGTGGAAGCTTTTCTCAAGGTATCTTGGAAATCAACCATATAGTGTTTTCACTATGCGTAAGCATTCGGCCATATTGGCGGCACTTACATAAACAATGCCATTAAACTGAACGCATTTTGCTGATTATTGCTGCTGAAAAGGGTCAGTTGTCATGTTTTGTCCTGTATTAATCGGTTGGACCAGGAAAAACATTTGGCGTACTATAGACTGTCAAAAGTTATAACAAATCAAGAAGAGGCGTTTGTGGTTGGCCAAACTGAACCAGGATTTCCAGAGCAAGAATATTGACAACATTCGTGTTTGTTCTTATCATTTCCGGTCAGGTTGGAAAAATTATTTAACCTAATATCTTAATTAATACTGTGCCCTTTTTCTGTTTACGAAGTGCATCTCTTTATGATTGAGCAGCTTCCGTGGTTTAAGCAGCAGAACAATGTAGCTCAGTATTACATTAACCATGCTATCAATGCTGTTGTTTACATCCGAGTATCTCCAATATGGCCGCACATCTGGGTAACGGACCAAACGGTGATGTACGTAAGTGTAAACCCTCAATAGAGACCAGAATATCATAGAGACTTGGAAAAGCAAACGCTAACAAACTGAAATAACCACCCAAGACAATCAGGACCAGGTTTTGTTTAGGTTATCAATATACAGGGATAAAACATGGTCTGAAATATCCAGTGGCCAGCGTTGGGGTTTACCTATCAAACTCTCTAGCGCCCCCATCAGCTTGAAATCTAACTTTTTTTAAAGCAAATTTTCTGTTTGAATGCTTTAGTATAAAAACTCTTCGTCCTCCAATTGTGTGCTGCTGATTTAAAAGTTTAATTTTCATGTTTATTTAGTTTTTTTGGCTTCACTAAATTTGGGTTGAACAATCATAAGACCATGCTGAACAATACTGATCAAATTAATTTTTGACATTCAAAACTGGTCACAAATGACTAGCTCATGTGCTCAACCATTATTAGTTCAAGTAATACTTTTATATACAAATCCAGTGTGAAACCAACATTTGACTATAAAATCAAATGCAAGTACAATAAGACATGTTTATGTATTACCAATCAGCTCTTAATGCAAGAAAAAGGTCAATGTTCTTGATTTGGCTTTCCAACTTACTGGTTAAAATCACAAACACTGAATAATAACACTTTCTGTAAATTTCATATTTATTGGTGAAGTTATTGGTATTAATGACAGTAATAGAATGCTAGTTGCACTATAACTTACAAACTACAAATCACTTTATAGTAGTATAGTAAATGCAATAACACACTTTGAGATTTAGGTTGGATTTTTATTTTCTCAACAATGCATAAAACCACACAAATTTATAAATAATATAAATGCATGCAATATAACACAAATAGATGCAGTTTTTGAGAAAAGAAAGAAGCCAGGGACAAATTGAGGAATTCCTTCACAGGACAAGCAGTACAATTTATTAGGTCTTAACTGCAGTGCATTTGAAATCCATTAAAATGAGCATCTAATGGTTCTTTCAGTTTGATCTTCAGCTCTGCAGATCTACTGCTCTCTCATCAGGAGGAGATTCCTGTCCTGACTGGATAAACAGCACACAGTAATTCCTCATTCCCCAAGGGGATCTAAATAAGAAGAGCATTGGTACAGTTCTCCAGTGCCTGAAGGGGTGCGTGTGCGCGTGACGAGCCCAACCGAGCCCCGCACGCCGCCGATAAGACGCGTGTACCGCGCAAAAACAACAATGCGTTCAAACACTGACCTTGCGTTCAAAGCGTCCTCCTCTCGAAAGAGCGACGGATGTATTCAATTCGTCCGTTCGTCTTTATTTTCTCACCAGGGTTGCATGCATTGTTTGCTTTCTGCTGCTGTGACCGCGCAGAGGGTGAATGTGGGTGCGGGTACACGGAACGCGTGACGTGACGCGCGCTTCTGATTGGCTGCTGGCTGCAGTAGAGCTCTACAGCTCACGCGGGCACCCGCATTTCAGAATGCGCAGAGGAGCTTTCGGCTCAAAAATAAGTTTTTGCTCGCGATAACCATGATTGATGATAGGAAATGAACATGAGAGCGTTTGTTCTAGTAAAATACCGTCTGGTTCATACAGTAGATTCATCTGACGCTGTAGTCAGTAGATTCATCAGCACTGCAGTCCTTTCCGGTTGCATAACACGAGCCAAGATGGCGGTCATGAAAAACAGACAGCAGCACGACAGTTATGTTGACTTTAGTGTGTCCGCTTATACTCACATCCATTCCAGTTTACAGAACAAACTTCACACCTCCTGATTGTTACAATATAATGGTTCTTAGTAATAAATAGCTATATTTATTTGGTTATACTGGCCACACCCATTTGTTAAAAAAAAATAGATGATTATAATCACCAGCAGTTGATGTTTATGTATGACACACAACTCCAAAAGATAAATAATCACACATTTAAACCCATATGGAATGAATAACAGTGATGTTTAAAAACATAAAGACAAATGTGTTTCGTTTTTAAAAGCATCTCCCTGTTGAAAAAAACAGCATATGCTGGTTAGGTAGGTTTTGATGCTGGTATGCTGGTTTATGCTGGTCCTTTGCTGGTTTTTGCTGGTTTAAGCTGGTCCTTTGCTGGTTTATGCTGGTCCTTTGCTGGTTTAAGATGGTCCTTTGCTGGTTTATGCTGGTTCTTGCCCAGCAATATGACCAACATAAACCAGATAAAATCAGCATCAAAACCTAACCAGCATATGCTGTTTTTTTTCAACAGGGCTGAGCACCATGCCTGCTCAAAATCCAGTGTTACTCAAAGCAACATCGAAGCCTAAATTACGCTTTTTCTGATCCACCTCAGATTCTAGTACCACAGGAAACGGCTGTAATTGCTGTGTAAATGCATTGACGCCACCTCTGAGCAGCATTAAACCGTCTGTGCGAAGATGCAGCTTCAGAAGTGCTTCAGTGCTGCGTTTGCAGTGGAAAGTTGCAAATCTAGTACAATCTAGCAGCCATTTCTGAACTGAAGCTGCTGTTCCAGGTGAACTGAATGCTGCTGTAGCACTAAATCATTATTTTTTTTCAGTTATATGACCTAGATTTGACTCCTATCCTTGCCGGAAAAAACAGCTAAAACCAGTCAAAGCTGGTTTTGGCTGGTTTAAGCTGGAAGTAGCTGGTCTCCCAGTATGCTCAGTTAAGGAAGTGGCCAAAACCCCTTTAAAACCAGCCTGTTGATCAGCTAAAACCAGTCAACCAGTTTAGGCTGTTTTCAGCTGTTTTTTTTCTTTCTTAGCTGGTTATTTTAAGTCTGGTAAAATGAACTCATCACATCCAAAAGCACAAACAGCATTTCCTT
The DNA here is from genome assembly GCF_049309525.1 of Garra rufa. Taxonomy (NCBI): domain Eukaryota; kingdom Metazoa; phylum Chordata; class Actinopteri; order Cypriniformes; family Cyprinidae; genus Garra; species Garra rufa. The sequence continues at coordinate 40,422,865 of NC_133376.1, read as the reverse complement.
TTATTGCTATGATGATTCAGCACATACAGTAGGACATAATGTAGAGTGTGGTCCAGGAGTCTTATATCATCACCCCTGGCTTATTTTACAATAAAGATCAGCTGAACGTACATTATATCCCACTTATGGCTTCTAATACCAAATACATACACACATGGACATGCGATATTGATTTTGTATTAAGTTATTCATAGAGACTGGAGAGAGGCAGAACACAAGCACAGCAGGAAAGAGTTTTCTATGCCGAGCGGTCAAGAGTTGCTAAGGGTGATGGTCGTATTATTCAGAGTTTGCTGAATGCTGTGATTGTTCATTTAGAATCAAGCATTGCAGATGGACATGATATTGAGTAAAAGGAGGAACACTGGATGACTGCAATAATATATATTTATAAATAAATACCCTTATATTCTTAGTACTGTGATAAAGCTCTCAACTTGTGACACAACTTCAAAGCGAAGAATCATGTGTTCAATGTACAAATGCTGAAATCAGTGGACGTTTGAAGACAGAACGATCATAAACACCATCATCGTTCATTTTCTCCCGTTCCACGTCACTTCCGGGTCGGGCGTGTGCGCGCAGGTCTGATCGAGCCCGAACGGTCTTTACTATATATGGGCAAAGCCGAGCCGTCCGCGCGCCGCCGCCTCTTCCGCGTTCAGCGATCAGCCGGTGACAGAAGCGCACAGATCCGGACGGGCCCGATTCAGCCGCGTTCAGTCACACAGCCGCTCATTCATTCGCTCATCGGAGGAGAAATAAAGCAGAGATGTCTTACGAGCTCAGTAAGTTACCAGCCTTTGTCTGTCGGATTCCCGTCAGTGTCTCTCTCTCTGTGTGTGTGTGTGTGTTTGTGTGTTACTGTATGCAGACACGCAGTGAATGTGTTGCTCATTGTTTGTTTGTGTGTGTGTTATCAGTGTATATAGTGGTAGTTGTGCTCCAGCTGGTTGATTTTCATTGTCATGACAGCAGCAGCAGCTCGTGTGTTTACCTGCTCGGTGTGTGTGTGTGTGTGTGTGTGTGTGTGTGTGTGTGTTAATGGCCTGTTTCTCTCCGCTCGGAAACTGTACTGAAGCATATCCATAGTACTTAAACAAATACCAGTATTAATGTCCAGAAGCATTGTGTTGTAATGGAGGTTGTGGTGAATGTGTTTAAAGTGTGTATTTTACCTTATAATGCAGAACTAACCACGTGTTTGTCTCTAAAATCAGCGTTAAGAGTGTAAAACTGATTTGTGATCCAAACATTTATTAGTTCCAGCATCATTATCAGCTTGACACTGTATCAGCCAATGGCAGGCGTTTGAGGCGGGACTCTCAGTTTGACTGACCAATGGGAGACAGGGGTGTGTTTGAAAAATTGTCGTTATTTTTGAGTCACAAAACATTAAAAATAAAAGTAGTTAATTCTGTTTTGTATTCCATAATACACTATTGTATATGATTTATTAATGTTTTGTCCTCAAAAGTGACATGTAGCCTTTAACTTCGACTGATTTACACTGTTGCTCTAAAGTTTTTTTAATGTTTTTAATTTTTTTTTTTTTTTTTTTTTTTTAGAAATTCTTATATGCTCAAAGACTGCATTTACTCGATTAAAATGGAGGAAAATGTAATATTGTGAAATATATTACAGTTTAAAGTAATGGTGTTCTATATTAATATATTTTAAATTTATAAGTTATTTTGTGATTACTGTTATTATCAATGTTGGAAACAGTTGTGCTGCTTAATTTAAAAAGATTTTTTAGGAAAATGTGATTAATTTTTGTAGGATTTTTGATGAATAAAAGGTTAAAAAGAACAGCATTTATTCAAAAGAAATATTTTCTAGCAATATATGTCTTTGCTATCACTTTTTTTTTTATATCAATTTAACACATCCTTGGTGAAAAAAGTATTAATTATAGAATAAATATTTACTGACCCCAAACTTTAAGATGGTAGTTTATATTTTTGTAAAAGATTCAACATTTATTTGTATATTAGAATGATTTCTGAAGGATCATGTGACACTGAAGACTGCAGTAATGATGCTGAAAATTCAGCTTTGATCACAGGAATAAATCACATTTTTAAATTGTTATTTTAAATTGAAATTATATTTCACAAGATTACATTTTTTCTGTATTTATTGATCAAATAAATGCAGTCTTGATGAGCATGGGAAACATCTTTAAAAACCATTGAAAATCTTACTGATCCCAAACTGTTGATCAGCAGTGTATATTTATGCATTTAGCACAGGTTTTAAAGCAAAGCAGCTCCCAAAAGAGGGACAAACATGAATTTATTGGGATGTTTCAAATATTAAGCATTACAAAACCTTTAAACTTGCATATAATGCCTGTATTTAGCATTTACTTTTCCAGTTGGGTCATAATATATTATTAAGAATTCTGAGATGAACTTAGTTTCTTACTTTTCTAAACTGTTTTTGTTTCTTGTGGTTTTTCTTCATGTCAAGTTAACCAAATAGTTTCCAGCATATATGATGGTTAATGTTGTTAAACAAGCACATCTGATGTCTTTTACATTGGGAAAAATGATTGCAAGTTTCTTATTTAAAACAAGAAAGGTTTCTATTATTGTGAATATTTGTCTGTATTGTGCACAGTTTGTTAACACTACTGAAAAATGTTCAAGCAGCTACTTCTTCAGTACTTTTGTCAAAAAATCGAATTCATCTTAAGGAATTTGTCTTAGAATTTATCTTAAGAAGTTTAACCTTTTTCTTGTCCCACAGAGAGCGTGTTCGCCAGCCTTCCTCACATGGAAAGGGGCGTGGCCAAAGTCTTGGGTGGAGACCCCAAAGGGAACAACTTCCTGTACACCAACGGCAAGAGCGTGATCATCAGGAATATTGAGGTGAGATCGGTTCAGTAGCAGATACTGCCGTCTTGAAGGAATATCAAAGATTCAGTGATAACAGCAAAATGTTTTGTAAATTGTTCTCAGTTTGTCAAAACAAGGAGGAATTCTGTTCATCGTAACATATGTATAGTGTAAGTTTGTAAGAGAGCTTTAAAGCAGAAACACAAAGCTTTTTTTTTTTTATCTCTTGTATTTCTAAATTGGGAAGTTGTGATTATAGTGTCAGGTTCAATCACTTGACGCCAAGAGACTTCTACAAGTTTTCTATTAAATTTATGACTGTTCTGTGAATTTAATTGTTATATATTCTATCATAACTGAACAATACTATGGTCATTTGTACATGCAACATGCAAAAAAAAATAATAATTTCATTGATTTCAACACATTTACCATTAATACAGATGCCAAATCCAATGTTTTCTTACAGACATGCCCACAACCTAAAGATAATTCAGTTTCTCGCTCATAATTATAACATTGTGGTGATGCTCATGTGTCTTCAGTGCAAAAATACAATTTTGGCCCTGGGTACCCTAGCAACCACATAGCAACACCTTAGCAACCATCCCTGGTACCCAAGCAACCGCATACCAACACCTTAGCAACCACTCCAGGTACTCTAGTAACCACATAGCAACACCCTAGTAACCACTCAGTACCTTAGCAACCACATGCAACACCTTACCAACTATGTATCTATCTCTGACAATCTGTATTGCCTTCAAAACATTCAACCTTTTAAAACTACTTCAAACTATTTCAGACTGAAATGTTTCTTGCATGCTAGAAACATGTTAACAACATGCTAGTAACATGCTAATCATGCTAGTAACATGTTAATCATCTAATCTATCTAAATAAAGTTGAAAATGTCAAGCTTTTACAGCTGCTTTTTATTATATTATTATTATTATTATTATTCTCATGCTAGCAACAACATCTATGTGATCCATCTATTTAAATGTTCAAACTTAAGGCTTTTACAACTGCTTTAAACTTTCAAGCTAGGCTAAAGTTTGTCTTGCCAAACTGTTTTATTCTAGTTACGACATTGTGGTGGTGTTCACGTGTCTTCGGTGCAAAAATACAATCTTCCTGACATGACAAAATGATAAATAAGAAATGCACATGAGGTGTTTTTGCTTTCCTGAGCTTATATTTAGTTTATGAAGGTGCAGTAAATTTAAATGATTAAATTCTATTGTAGTTGTACAATACTATCATATTTTGTGCATGCAAATTACTTATTGTAAATGCAGTTTTATGAAAAAAAGTTAAATTTTAAGAAATTTACTGTCAATACAGAAGCTGCATCTAGTGTGTTTTCACGCTGACGTGCACTGAACATAAAGAACATTATTAGTTTCCCATTCATAAGCTTGTGAATGCAATCTTTGTGACATGATTCGAGTGTATCATGGCTGATGTGATTCGTGAGTGTTTCTATAAAGTTTACCATGGTCATGAGAGCAGCTGAAGTCAGTGTTTTATATTTTGCAAACTAAGGGATGCCTCAAAGTCAGTCACCTTCAATCTTGCAAAGCATCTGTTTCTCAACAGTTAGTGTTTCTACAGTGTGTCTATTCACGGTGTTTTTACAGTATTGACATTTAAACACTCTCTTCTCCAGAACCCAGCGATCGCAGACATCTACACGGAGCATCCTCATCAGGTTATCGTGGCCAAATACGCTCCCAGTGGATTCTACATCGCGTCCGGCGGTGAGTGCCGCTCCGTCTGAGCTCTGAGATCCGCTCCGTGTGTTTGTGCGCTCCTGGACAGGTTTTTACAGTGCCACCATTTGACTCGCATTTGTGACTGAAAACTACTGCGTGCGACTGGGAAAAATATCTAGGAGCAGATCAGCGTATTTGTGTTTGCGCTGAGGGGAGCTTCAAAGGTTTCTACGTGTTTTTGCAACGTTGTGTAATGTATCGCAGACATATCTCACCAATCCTTTCATAAATAAAGTATAGAGAGAGTGTAGATAAGAGATTGATTGCAGTATAGAGAGCACAGTTGATTATAATAGAGCTTTGTGATATCGCAAACTAAGATGAGTGACAGTTTTCAATAATTTGAAGGGAGTTTGTAAATGAGATATTGATCTAATACAGCAGTTAAATAAACAAGAAGTTGACTTACATTATGTGACTATAACACTATGCCTGATTTTGCTCTATTTCGTCGTCAAAAATAGTCTGAAACAAGTCACAACTGAGCCGCTGCGCATCTCCATTCAAACACAGCTGTGTTTGGTTTATGAATGAACGTGCGTTTTTCAACTAATCTAGTAAAATGATTCAATTTCCCATTCATAAAGACACTCACTTGCTTTATTCCTAAATGAACCATCTGTTTAAACTAATCAAACGAATGAATGATTCAGTAATTAAATGTGTTTTGCTGCCACCTGCTGGCAGATCTTTTCAGTTTTTAAAATCTTCCAGTTTTCTGTATTTAAAGTGTTATTTTAAACATTAATCTCAACATGAATTTGATTGCACTCATGCCACCTCTGAGCCTCATTAAACATGAAAATGTGAAAACAAAATTCCCTTTTAATTACTTCGAGTCAAATATCACACCGTAACGGAAGGGCTATTTTTTTTGATTATTGTTTAGAATGTGCTCCTGAATTTTGTTGTGGTCCTAACATGAAAAGTAAGCATAGAGCCCTGCTTGAGCGTGTCTGTTTCTCCGCAGATGTGTCGGGGAAGATCCGTATCTGGGACACGACGCAGAAGGAGCACCTGCTGAAGTACGAGTACCAGCCCTTCGGAGGAAAGATCAAGGACATCGCCTGGACCGAAGACAGCAAGAGGGTGGCCGTGGTGGGGGAGGGCCGAGAGAAGTGAGTGACAGCCGCAGGCCACGCCCCCAGGTGTTCAAACCCAGTGCTCACGCTGTCCCGTGTGTGTTCGCACAGGTTCGGCGCCGTGTTCCTCTGGGATTCGGGTTCGTCTGTGGGAGAGATCCTGGGTCACAGTAAGGTCATCAACAGCGTGGACATCAAACAGACGCGGCCGTATCGTCTGGTGACCGGCAGCGACGACAACTGCACCACCTTCCTGGAGGGACCGCCCTTCAAGTTCAAATGCACCATTAGTGTAAGTGCATGCGTTTCTTTACATTACTCCAAGTATACATGGGTTTAGATGCAAACACTAGTTTCCAATTATGTATGATTCCTCCTCCTTTAGTGTTTGCACTGTTTCTCTCTAGAAGTTATGAGCAATAAAATGTCTGCTCTCTTTTAAACTAGAGTTGCGTAAATCACAGCTGTGTGTTGTTCTTGCATCACTAGTAGTTTGCTGTTATGTTTTCGACTATGTAAAAGCAGCCCGAGAACAATTTGCTAATTAGCTAAAAAATGCATAAGATGTCCACATCAAAAGAAATGTACAAAAGTGATTTTGTGGTGATGTAAAGCACATTAAATGTAAGTAAAGTGTCTACTTTTAAGATTTTGGACAAATGTCTAAATTTTGTTTAAATAGCCTAATGTTAGATTCAAAATTCAAACAACATGCTTATTCTGACGTGTGCGTATTAAAATATATAAAAGAATAAGGGAGTGTATTACATTTGATTGTGTTTGAAATTAATAAAAATTCTTACTGACAAATGGGCAAAACCTAGGATAGTGGCACATTTTTAAAAACGTAGAATTACAACTAATTAGTATTTGGGGTGAAGTGATTAGTCTTTTAATATGTCATAAATATGCCTGACAAGATTGACACTGAATGACATTTTAGTGGGTGTCTTCTGTAAATTAGGGGAAAATGTATGATATTTATTTTTTGCTCAGAAAACCAAAAACAAAAATGCAATTAAATCAAACAGATTTTTTTTTTTTTTTTTTTTTGGAAAAACAACAATTTAAAGCAGAATTACACTTATTATGCATACCCATATACATAACAAGTATGCTTTAGGCCAGGGTTTGTAAATTATTATTTATTTATTTATTGTTAACGTTTTTACCAACAGCTAAACAGTTGATCGTAATATTTAGGGTTGCAAAGAGGCAGCATATGTCCGGAAAGCTTTCGAAAAGTTTCTGAAAGTTACTCAAATTTTCTGAAAGTTTCCAAAAAATATCATGGAAAGTTTTCGAATTTACCCGAAATTTTCCACCCCTTTTGCAACCAATTAAAAATCTTTTACTACAAGTTACAGTACTGCCGTTTTCAATTCTTTGCTTTCAAATGTTCAAACCCACAAGCTTTTGTTTTAGTGTAATGCTGCTGAAATGCTGTAAACCTCTGTCCACAAAAATGCTGCAAATATGTAAATAAAGTGAGTCTAGCGCTCATAAATACACATTGTATCATCATTGAACGTGTATCATAATGACTCAATAACAGCTACTGCAGCCTACAGCACCCTAGCAACCACACAACCGTGCCCTAGCAACCCAGCAGAGCGCTGCTGTAGATCCGATGTGTTTATTTGGATGAGCCGCTCCTATCCTGAGCGATGGCTATCTGATGTCTGTCCTCAGAGCAGCAGCTCATTTCCTCCATCAGCTGCTCTTACATCATTGTTCATTCAAAGCTCAAAGTCAGTGTTTTGGTGTGTTTGTGTGTGCAGGATCACAGCCGCTTCGTCAACTGTGTGCGGTTTTCTCCGGATGGGAATCGTTACGTGTCAGCCGGAGCAGACGGACAGGTGAGACCTTCATCCTGATCATTTAACAGATTCAGTTTGGTAAACCATGTACTTGTGATTTATTTAATAGGTTGAGAAAGACAACCTACTGATTTATTATTATTCTTCTGGGACTACATTTCTGCACGCTAGTCCTCCTAGAGCTTTCAAAACTCAGCTTCCCTTCTATCAACTATTTCTAATCACTTCAAACATCCATTCTATCTAATATTTCTAACGTTTCGTCACGTTTCGGCGCGTGGAAATGTCCCCACAACAACAGACCGGAGTAAAAGTCAGTCATTGAAGTAACCAGCACTGAGAGAACAAGCATTAAGTCAGGAATTTGTTCGCGAATGTTGTGTATAACGACAATGTTTCTCTTTCTGATTATAAACTGTTTTTGAAATGTAAAAGCATCAGTTGAGTTTGTTTGAGCTTCAGGTTGACTCTTGTGTCTCCTGTTCAGATTTTCCTGTACGACGGTAAAACTGGAGACAAGGTGGCGTCTCTGGGAGGAGAGAAGGCTCATGATGGAGGCATTTACGCTGTGAGTGTTCTTCAGTGTGATGATGATGATGATGATGATGATGGTGATGATGATGGTGTTCCTCTTCCTCAGGTCAGCTGGAGTCCTGACAGCACGCAGCTGATCTCAGCGTCGGGCGATAAGACGGTCAAACTGTGGGACGTGGGCAGCGGGACGGCCGTCACCACCTTTAACCTGGGCTCAGACGTTCTGGACCAGCAGCTGGGCTGCTTATGGCAGAAGAACCACCTGCTCAGCATCTCTCTGTCCGGATACATCAACTACCTGGACAAGAACAACCCCGACCGGCCGCTGCGCACCATCAAGGTGAGACGGACGTCTGCCGGCGCTCTTAGATCACACTGCAAAAGATGCTTTTCTTATTTAGACTTTTTAGTCTTGTTTCCAGCCAAAATATCTACAAATTCTTAAAATAAGAAGGATTTTCCTAGAAGAGTAAAAATGATTCGTTTTCAGAAAAAACAAGTCAAAATTAAGTGAGTTTTTGCAGAGTCAGAAAAATATTCTTGTTTTCTGTTTGAAAAATGTGACCCTGGACCACAAAACCAGTCATAAGGTTAAATTTTACCAAACTGAGATGTATACATCATATGGAAGATCAGTAAATAAGCTTTCTATTGCTGTATGGTTTGTTAGGATAGGACAATATTTGGCCGAGATACATCTATTTGAAAATCTGGAATCTAAGGGTGCAAAAAAAATCTAAATACTGAGAAAATCACCTTTAAAGTTGTCCAAATTAAGTTCTTAACAATGCATATTACTAATCAAAAATTACATTTTGATATATTTATAGTAGGAATTTTACACAAAATCTTCATGGAACATGATCTTTACTTCATGTCCTAATGATTTTTAGCATAAAAGAAAAATCTATAATTTTGACCCATACAATGTATTTTTGGCTATTGCTACAAACATACCCCAGCAACTTAAGACTGGTTTTGTGGTCCAGGGTCACATAAGATTATTTTTCTTACCCCATTGGCAGATTATTTTGCTTGTTTTAGGCAAAAACACACTTAATTTTGACTTGTTTTTTTTTTCTGAAAACTAATCATTTTTACTTGTCTAGAAAATCCTTCTTGAGTTAAAGGGGTCATCGGATGCACATTTTCCACAAGTTCATATGATTCTTTAAGGTTTTAATGAAAAGTCTCTAATATACTAGTAGTGTAAAAAACACCCTTTTACCTTGTCAAAATCAGCTCTGCAAAATTTCAGCTCATTTTAGGACATGGCCCCTTTAAATGCCACTGAGCTCTGCTAACCCCGCCCCCCTCTCTGGGATTATGTTTACTTTAGCCGTTTATCGGCGAAACTTGCCAACAAGCACATTATTAAGAGGCCATTTGCAAAGATGCATAAAAAACCCTTCTACTTACTTCTGCTGTGGGTGAAACTGCATCAGGAATGATTCACACGAACACAGACGCATATGTAGATCGGGATCAGCACTTTCCATTTAAAAACGAAAGTAACGTTAAACCTCGGCCTCTTCAGCGGCTCAGATTGTGTTCATGATTACATCCAACAACAGAACACCTCAATCGCTCATTTAGAGTCTTCCTCTGCTCCTGAGTCACACAATGGAGATCAGAGTCGGACTGTTTCAGCTCGATGAGGGCGGGGCTAAGGTAAGACGCTCCTGTCAATCAACTGTGTTTCGTCTCAACAACAAGAAGCTGAGAATGAGCTGATTTTAAAAGGGGATATTACTTTTAAAGAATAAACTAATACCACTGGGTGTATTTTTATCATTGTAGGGTGGTTGTGTTCACAAACTACCAACACACATTAATGTTCAAACAACACGGAAAGTTAGTTTTGCATCTGATGACCCCTTTAAGAATTTTTAGATGTTTTGGCTGGAAACAAGACTAAAAATCTAAGTAAGAAGATCAGCTGCGTAACGCTGTTATTACTGTGTGTTTGTCAGGGTCACACCAAATCCATCCAGTGCCTGACGGTCCATAAGGCGGGCGGCCGATCCAGCATCTACTCAGCCAGCCACGACGGACACATTAATATCCTTCAGTCCGTGAGGAAGATGATGTTATTGAATATGTCACTCACTCTGCAAAAAAACAACACCTAGAGTGCAGTTAAAATAACAGCACAGGCAGTGTTTTAGGATAAAAATGAGCATTTAATTAAAAAAAAAAAAATCATTAACAGTCTCTCAGAATATTAAGGTGTAAAAGCACTCAAGCTGCATGAAATTGTAAATGCATTTCAATGCCACATCAGATGCAGCTTCTGTGGCACAAAGATGGATATTTGATAGGGATTTCAGTTTCCATTTATTGGGAACAGCTTATTTCAACTGAAGTAAAAATTTGACATAAGATGATACGCATGTCTAAAAATGATGGTATAAAAGTAGGAATCACCTGGAAATCAGTTTTGGGTGGCATATGTAATGTTTCTTAAGTTGAACTGACCAGCAAACACAACACGCATTTATTGAGTCTGCTGTTCATGAGATGCTGAAACAAGCACAAACACACACTTACTGTCTAATTATTGTTAGTGACAAAATCCCAGAATGCCTCAGAGTAGGGGTGTGCGATATTGACAAATGATATTGAGAGATATTCTGGGGTTTTTATCGATAACAATAACTAGACAGTATTTTGCTGAGTGTGTTTTTCAGGATTCCCATGGGTCCTTCAAATCCTTGAAAGTTTGTGAATTTAAAAAAATAATAATAATAATAATAATTCAAGGCACTGGAAAGTTCTTGAAAATGAACATGCGTGGATACAGGTCCTTAAAAGTGCTTGAATGGTAATTTTTACCTTTATAAAGCCATTTTTTTTAACAGTGTGTATCACCTTTTTGAATTAAATTAAGTTTAATCCGCAATAAGACTTTGAGGCCAGTTTCACAGACAGGGTTTAGACTAAGCCAGGATTAGGCCACAGTTCAATTAGGACATCCAAGTAATTTGTATAAATGTACTTAGAAAAAAAAACATTACTGGTGTGCACTGTTAATAAGATTGAACCAAATCATTTAAACACTTGATTTATTCAATGCAAAACAGTCCTGTGGCTGTGTTTAAAAAAAATTGGAATGATGTTTGTTGTCAAAATTGAGCAAAAACAGGCAATATGCCGTCTTGATTAACATCTTTTTTATTGAACTGTTGTATAAAATCAATATTACATTTATAACCATATGGATTTTTGAAGAAAAAAACAGCACTCTTCGTGGGATATTGATTAACTATATGAAATTATATAAATATACACATTTTCTGCCCTTACAGTGCCTTGCAAAAGTATTCATACCCCTTCATTTTTTTCACGTAGTGTTGCAGCATTATGTTAAACTACTTTAAATTAGTTTTTCTCCACATCAGTTTACACTCCATACACCATAATAATGACAAAGCAAAAACCAGATTTGCACATTTTACAAATGTATTCAAAATCAAACACTGAAGTAAGTAGATTGCATAAGTATTCATCCCCTTAACTCAGTCCATAGTTGAAGCAGCTTTACAGCCTCAAGTGTTTTTGGGTCTGATGTGAGCATCTTTGCACATCTGCATTTGGCAATTATCTGCCATTCTTTGCCTCACCTTTTCACCTCTCCATCTCTGTCAGCTTGGACATTTTCTAGAGTCCTAGTTGTTCCAATCGTCTTCCATTATGGAGAATGCTTCTGTCAACCTTCAATGCAGCAGATTTGTTTCTGAACTCTTCTCTAGATCATGGCCTTAACGCAAGTCTGTCACTGAGCTCTACAGGCAGTTATCTTGGTTTTTGCTCTGATCTGCATTTTCAGCTGTTAGACCTTTTCTGAGAGGTGTGTGTCTTTCTAAATCAGACTCATTCAAATGAATTTGCCACAGTTTAACTCCACTCCAAGTGTAGGAACATCTAGAAGCAATATGATGCTCCTGAGATACATTTCCAGTGTCCCAGAAAAGGGTATGAATACTTATGCAACGGGATCTTTTCAGTTTTTTTTATTTTTAATAAATTTGCACAAATGTTAAAAAAAAAATTTTTTTTTGCTTTGCCATTATGGAGTAGGGAGTGTAGATTGATGTGGGAAAAAAGTAATGTAAAGTAGTTTAACATAAGGCAGCAACATAACAAAATGTGTAGTGTAGTCTAACCTTCTAGTCTAGTGCACTTTGTAGGTGTAGGTCATATACTTGATAATGCAATTGTAGTTTATACGATATATATATCACACAGATGTGGTTAGTGCTGAGTGTGTCTGTCCTTGACCTGATCCGCACATTACTGGGATTCTGAGAGCGGCGAGAACGACGAGTTTCTGGGTAAAGGACACTCGAACCTGGTGTCCAGGATGGCGGTGGACGATTCGGGCCGTCTGGTGACCTGCAGTATGGACGACACCGTCCGCTACACCGACCTCAGCAAGAAAGAGTACAGGTGAGCCAAACACACACACATACAGCAGCACACCTGAGACTGAACACCTGCTGAAGCTCACCTCTCTCTCTCTCTCTCTCTCTCTCTCTCTCTCTCTCTCTCTCTCTCTCTCTCTCTCTCTCTCTCTCTCTCTCTCTCTCTCTCTCTCTCTCTCTCCTCTCTCTCTCTCTCTCTCTCTCTCTCTCTCTCTCTCTCTCTCTCTCTCTCTCTCTCTCTCTCTCTCTCTCTCTCTCCCTCTCTCCCTCTCTCTCTCTCTCTCTCTCTCTCTCTCTCTCTCTCTCTCTCTCTCTCTCTCTCTCTCTCTCTCTCTCTCTCTCTCTCTCTCTCTCTCTCTCTCTCTCTCTCTCTCTCTCTCTCTCTCTCTCTCTCTCTCTCTCTCTCTCTCTCTCTCAGTGCGTCTGATATGGTGAAGATGGACATGCAGCCCAGGTGTGTCAGTGTGGGTCCAGGAGGTCTCGCTGTCACCGTGTGTATCGGACAGGTACAGAAACACACTCTCTCTCTTACACACACATGAAGCCCAACAATAACAAAAAAAGTACTAAAATCTGTGGCCAGCTGCAAAAAACAGCTTGTTCTGTTCACTGCTGCTCAAAGTTTAAGATCACTAAGATTTTTAATGTTTTTAAAGATGTCTTTTCTGCTCATCAAGGCTGCATTTATTTAAGAAAAATACAGAAAAAAAAGTTTAATATTGTGAAATAATGGTTTTCAATTTGAATATATTTATTTTTTTGTCAGGCAAAGCTGAATTTTCAGCATCATTACTGCAGTCTTCAGTGTCACATGATCCTCTGGAAATCATTCTAATATGTTTTTTTAATTTGATTCATTATCAGTGTTAAAAACAGTTGTGCTTCTTAATTTTATGAAATGTGTGATATATTTTTCCGGATTCTTTGATGAATAAAACATTAAAAAGAACAGTATTTATTTAAAACAGAAATCTTTTATAACCGTATAAACAACTGTTCAAAGTTTGGGGTCAGTAAAATGTTTCTTTTTGTCTTTGTTTGAAGGAAATGAATACTTTTATTCAGCAAGGATGTGTTAAATTGATACAAAGTGATGGCAAAGACTTGAATTGTTAGAAAAGGTTATTATTTTGAATAAATGTTGTTCAACGTTTTATTTGTCAAAGAATCCTGAAAAAAGTATCACAGGCTCCAAAACAATATTAAGCAGCACAACTGTTTCCAACATTGATAATAAATCAGTATATTATGATTTCTGAAGGATCATGTGACGCTGAAGACTGCGGTAATGATGCTGAAAACTCAGCTTTGATCACAGGAATAAATTCTATCTTAAAGTATATTAAAATAGAAAACCACTATTTTAAATTGCAATAATATTTCATAATATTAGTTTTTTCTGTATTTTTAATCAAATAAACATTAAGCAGGAAAGAATTCTTCAAAATCTTAGTGATCCCAAACTTGATTGACAGTGTATGTATGCAGATGTTCTGGAAGTGAACAACTTTAATGTCAAACACAGAAGGGAGGTGAATTGTTTCTAATTGACCATAATTGATGATAAAGGTTAAGGGTTATTCAGATGCTGCAGTGTGACTGTGTGCAGTACTGAAGGTGTGTTTTGTGCAGCTGGTGCTGCTGAAGGACAAGAAGAAGCTTTTCACGCTGGACTCTCTGGGATACGAGCCTGAATCTGTAGCCGTTCATCCTGGAGGCGTGACTGTGGCTGTGGGCGGAGCTGTGAGTAACCAATCAGGCCTTGACTATTAGCATAATCACTGAAAGATCTCAGACTGATGCTGAGCTGCTGTGTGTCTGCAGGATGGGAAGGTGCATCTGTACTCGGTTCAGGGAAACACTCTGAAGGATGATGGGAAGGTGCTGGATGTGCAGGGACCCGTGACGGACATGTCTTACTCTCAGGATGGAGCGTTTCTGGCCGTGACGGACGAGAAGAAGGTGGTCACTGTGTTTACTGTCGCTGATGGATACAAGGTAAACTCCTTTCACTCAGATATTCATGAATGCCTTTGACTTTGACCAGTCATAAACCAGAGGATCATAACAAACCAATCATTTAGTTCAGCAGTTCTCTGGTTCTGTTTTCAAAGCTTTTCGTAATTTATATAAACTAGCAGTGTCCAGAAAATTAAAATAAGTTACTAAAATAGTTATAGTTCAAATTAAAATCATATATTTCATGATTCCATAAGTTTTAACAACTGAGTGTTCTTCAGGGTTCCTGCTCCTTTTAAACCTTTAAATGTTAAAAAAAAAATTCCTTTTGTGTAGTTATCTGGCTTTACTATCAAATATATTAATGATAAAAGTGTCAGATTTTATTAATTTACATAATATTTCCAGTGGACGGGCTTTTTTGGTTTTGTTTTGTTTTTTTTATCTTAATGTGTGATCTAAAAAAATGTTATTCTTTATTTATTTATTTTTTTAAATAACCCATGATTTTAGCCGTTTTACTATTATTATTATTATTATTATTATTTATTTATTTATTTATTTATTTTTTTTTTTTTTTTACTCACAGTTTTTATCTAAGCTCAGCATAACTATAAAAAAAGTCTATTATTAATTACATTCATTAATTGCAAAAGTGATTATTGTGCTTTAGGATTACATTGATTTCCATGTCTTCCTGATTTACTGGATAAGGATCTTAAAATAGAATGAATTTGCATAACTAGAAAAATGCATATTCATTACAAAAATGTCAGTGGCATTTTAATATCTTGTTCATTTTGTCCAGTCATCCAAGATTTGATGGATGTAAATATTTTAAAAAGTAAATATTTTTAACTCTCAGTTCCTACCTAGTACATTTTTTTTTTTTTTTTTTTTTTTTTTATCATGGCATATCTAGTAAAATGTATATTTATTTTGAAATTGCCTTTAAAGTTTTATTAGTTTACATGCTTTTTTCCATTTGTTTCTGAAATACAGATTTACTTTTTAAAACACATTTTTTTGTTTTTCTATCTGATTTCTTTTCTATCTTGCATTATTGACATTTTATTTTATTATTTTAATACTGTAAGGTTGCTTTGACACAACTTGTAATGTAAAAAGCGCTGTATAAATAATCTTGACTTGACTTGATTCAAATATTTCATATTTTATCTGAGCATAACTAGAAATATTCCCATGACATTTTGGGGGTTTTATTAAGTATCCAGACTTTTCCAGTTCTAAAAAATTCACTTTTAAATTTTGAATTCCTCTCATATCCTGTTTTTTTCAAGAGTGCGTGAATCCTTGTTCTTAAAAATGATTCTTAAGAAGTTCTTACAAATAAACATCTGAATTCATGGTAGTTTGAGCTGATTCTAATGTCTGTTGTGTGTTTGTACGGCGGTGTGTAACTGAATGCTTGTGTTTCAGGAGAAGAACGAGTTCTACGGTCATCATGCGAAGGTGGTCTGTCTGTCCTGGTCACCTGATAATGAGCACTTCGCCACCGGCGGGATGGACATGATGGTGTACGTGTGGACCGTCAGCGATCCCGACAAGAGGATCAAGATACCAGGTAAGGAGCACCAGCGTCTCAGCAGCGTCTCAGATGATCTTCAGCAGTGTTGGGAAAGTAATGCATTACAATATTGAGTTACTCCCTAAAAAAGTAACTAATTACGTTACTTAGCTACTTTTTATGGAAAGTAATGCGTTACGGTACTTTGTGTTACTTTTTAAATCTGGGCAGGGCTTGCTTGTTTGTTTTTAATTAAAAAAGTTGTATTTTTGTCAAATGTAAAAGCCTTTTCACACCAAATGCCTCAGGTTTAGAGAAAAGTAAATTGTGGTCTGTACAGTAGACTGCAGAAGAACAAATGTCAACTCTTCAGCAATAAAAAAAAAAGGAAAAGAAATGTTAGATTATCTTGAGTAATTTCTGTTTATAATCAGTGTTGAGGGTAACGCACTACAAGTAACGCAAGTTACATAATAATATTACTTTTTCCAAGTAACTAGTAAAGTAACATTACTTTTTAATTGACAAGAAAATATCTGAGTTACTTTTTCCCCCATTTATTGATTAAAAGCTCTCCTGTCCTCATGTTGAGAGAAATTGTAAGATGTTCCTTTAGTTCTAGAATAAATGTGAACATGCATTAATTCATCTCACTCACTAAAAAACAGATACAGTGTTCCTCAAAATGAATAAAAACCTGCAATAATTAAATATGTTAAATAATACAAATATCCTTTATGTATTTAATCCCATTTTATTAACCGATGTCTTTGCTGCCAACCTTCGATGATCCAATTCATCCATACTAAGCAGAAATGACTCAAGATAATCTAATATTTGTTTTCTTTTTTTTATTGCTGAAGAGTTGACATTTGTTCTTCTGCGGTCTACTGTACAGACGGAGATTTACTTTTCTCTAAGCCTGAGGCTTTTGGTGTGAAGAGGCTTTTATATTTGACAAAAATACAGCTTTTTATATTAAAAACAAACAAGCAAGCCCTGCCCAGATTTAAAAAGTAACGCTAAAGTAACGTAACGCATTACTTTCCATAAAAAGTAACTAAGTAACATGATTAGTTACTTTTTTAGGGAGTAACTCAATATTGTAACGCATTACTTTAAAAAGTAACTTTCCCCAACACTATGTTATTAGTATGGATGAATCGGATCATCGAAGGTCGGCAGCAAAGACATCGGTTAATAAAATGGGATTAAACACATAAAGGATATTTGTATTATTGAACATATTTGCAGATTTTTATTGATTTTGAAGAATACTGTATCTGTTTTTTTTTAGTGAGTGAGATGAATTAATGCATGTTCACACTTATTCTAGAACTAAAGTAACATCTTACTCACAATTTCTCTCAACATGAGGACAGGAGAGCTTTTAATCAATAAACGGAGGAAAAAGTAACTGGCGTTACTTATTTGAAAAAGTAACTCAGATATTTTCTTGTCAATTAAAGAGTAATGCATTACTTTACTAGTTACTAGTTAAAAGTAACATTATTACGTCACTTGCGTTACTTGTAAAGCGTCACCCCCAGCACTGATCTTTAGATGAGAACAGGTCCTGATCTGTGCCTGTGTTTGTGTGTTTTAGACTCTCATCGGCTGCATCATGTGAGCGGTGTGGCGTGGCTGAACCCAAACACTCTGGTCACGACGTCTCACGACGCCTCCGTCAAACAGTGGACTCTGAAAATCTAAACTCTGGCCCTCGCTCTCGCTGTCTTTCTGTCGCTCTTCCTCTATTTTTCTGTCGTTAGATCACCGCTGCCCTCGGTTCACTCCGCTGGAAACCAGCTGAAGAACAAACAACATCATCATGCCTTTGATATCGCCGCGCGGATAGACAGACATCAAGCACTTGACCAACACACACACACACACTCACACACACACTCACACACATATATACGTGACATTCCAGACGCAGGGGTCAGAGTTCACGAGGTGTTCCTGAGTCCTGATTGGCCGTGAACTACTCTTCCTTTCTTGAGGAGGGACGTTAGGGAGCAATAATCATCAGAAACCAATCGCAGACCTGTGTGAGTGTGTGTGTGTGTGTGTGTGTGTGTGTGTGTGTGTGTGTGTGTGTGTGTGTGTGTGTGTGAGTGTGTGAGACAGTATTGCTCTCTTCTAACCCTCACGTGATGTTTATTTACTGTTCTGATTGGATGTCTCTGATTCGTTTTTCATTGGGTGGATGTGATTCATAATTATATTAATAATGATAATAAAACACTTTTTATGCACTTTCTGGTTCAGTTTGTTTCACTACTGGTTCACAAACACGGGTGAATGGTATTCCTGCTCAGAATTTTTGTCTTTATTTTTCCAATACAGTTCTTAAATCAAGATACATTTACTTGAAAAGTTTATCAAAATGCAATGAGTTTTTGCTTAAAACAAGTACAAATATCTGCTAATGGGTTCAAAAATAAACTATTCAAATGGAAACAATTATTTGTCTAATTAAATTGGCAGATTTGGATTAAACACTACTTTATTATTATTATTATTATTATTATTATTATTATTATTTGTATTACTATTATTAGTGACAACAGTATTCCAGTATGTATTTTGACTTTATTCTAGTAATATTTCAACTTCATTCTCATAATATTTTGACTTCATTTTTTCGACTTTATTGTTGTAGTATTTTGACTTTATTCTCATATTTCAACTTTATTTTGGTAGTTTTTCAGCTTTATTCTCGTAAAATTTCGACTTTATTTTTCAACTTTATTATTGTAATATTTTGACTTTTCTCGTAGTATTTCAACTTAATTCTCGTAATTTTTCAAATTTCTTCGTAGTATTTCGACTTTATTTTCATAGTATTTTGACTTGATACTTGTAATGTGTCAACTTTATTCTCATATTTTGACTTCATTTTTTCGACTTTATTGTTGTAGTATTTTGACTTTATTCTCATAATTTTTCCACTTTATTCTTGTAGTATTTCAGCTTTATTCCCATAGCATTTCGACTTTATTGTTGTAGTATTTTGACTTTATTCTCATAGAATTTCAACTTTATTCTCGTAATTTTTCAACTTTATTCTTGTAATATTTCGACTTTATTTTTTCAACTTTATTCTCGTAATATTTTGACTTTATTCTTGTAGTATTTCAACTTTATTCTCATAATCTTTCAACTTTATTATCGTAATATTTCGACTTTATTTTTTTCAACTTTATTGTCGTAGTATTTCAAATTTACTCGTATTTTTTCAAATTTATTCTTGTTGTATTTCAACTATATTCTCCTAGTATTTCGACTTTATTCTCGTAATATTTCAACTTTATTCTCATAGTGTTTCGACTATTTTTTTCGACTTTTCTCGTAGTGTTTCAACTTTATTTGTCGACTTAATTCTCGTAAGAATTTTAACTTTATTCTCGCAGTATTTTGACTTTATTAGAAGTATTTATACATGTCAAATCAAATCAAATCACTTTTATTGTCACATCACCACAGCACCTGTGCATAGGTGAGTGAAATTCTTGGGAGCGAGCTCCAGACAGTGCAGGGACGATTTACATATAGACAGTTACATACCTTACAGGACATGGGTAAAAGGAAAAATGTAAACATTTAATTAACCAAATTAAAGTGACAGTGCTTCATAGGTCTTTTTAGCTTTTCTGTTTCTAATATTTTGCAAAGTAGTACCATAATGTTTAATTTCTTTAAAAAAATGTTCCAAATTTGGCTTGGTTTTAGCCCATTTATTTACATGAATGTGAGATTTCCTAAGTAAAACAATTAGTTGCTTAAGAAAAGAAATTGTACTTGTCAATGGAATCAATAGAAATGTATTATGTTGTGTTTTTTGTTGATTCTATTTTGTTTTCTATTCTATTTCTATGTGCCAAACATCCTAGAAATTAAGTTAGAGACATCTACCCAAAATATTTTTGAGTATACACATTGAAAAAATGTTGAGTCACCGATTATTTCACAATACCACAAAAATCACAAGACTTTTCCAGATCCAGTCTAAACCGAGTATAAGCGCGGTGTAAAGCGGCCTCGGTGACGTCATCGCGACGCAGAATCACCTGTTGCGGAACTAAAGAGCGCGAAAAAAGCGCGCGAGGGCTTCGCGCTGAAACTCTAATGTTTCCTGACAGGCGTCGTTACGGTCGAAATAAATGAGTATTAATTATAAAATAACCGCTCTGACAGTATGACGACACGAAACTGGTTCAATTACACCGACTGTCTCTTTGACTAGCAATCGTTCACATGTTCAAAACTATAATCGACTAAAATCGATCAAGATGGTCTGAATATGAACTTTATGATGGAGCTGTGAGGATTGTCGACGGTAAAACTCGATGGCATTCCCTTCTTTAGTCACAGTGTTGAATAACTGAACGTACAGTGACAGGACTGGAGTTTCATGTTTCACCGGAACAAGTCCATCTCCTGACAGACCAGCAGAGGGCGCCATGACACTTCATCTAGAAAACATGACAGAAGAAAAGATATGGGTCAAAGGTGTTCAGATGTCCGCGTCAAAAGAAATGTACAAAAGTGATTTTATGTCCACAGAAAGCACATTAAATGTAAGTAAAGTGTCTGCTTTTAAGGTTTCAAATACGTTTCTGGAGAATAAAATGTCTGTTTTTGGTTGAAATAGCCTAATGTTAGATTGTCTTTAGTGTAACACGATATTTATGTCAAAATTCAAACAACATGCTTATTCTGACTTGTACATATTAAAATATATAAAAGAATAAGCATATTAAGTTTTATTGTGTTTTAAATGAGTAAAAAAATTCCTACTGACAAATGAGCAAAACCTAGGATAGTGGCAAATATTAAAAAAAAATGTAGAATTACAACTAATTAGTATTTGGGGTGAAAGTAATTCGTATTT
Organism: Garra rufa; assembly: GCF_049309525.1. Taxonomy (NCBI): domain Eukaryota; kingdom Metazoa; phylum Chordata; class Actinopteri; order Cypriniformes; family Cyprinidae; genus Garra; species Garra rufa. The sequence goes on along the minus strand of NC_133376.1, from coordinate 40,401,997 downwards.
TATGTCATAAGTAGATTTTTGTTGTAAATATGCCTGACAAGATTGTTACACTGAATGTCATTTTAGTGGGTGTCTTCTGTAAATTAGGGAAATATATATATATATATATATATATATATATATATATATTTTTTTTTTTTTTTTTTTTATCAGAACAAAAATGCTATTTAATTAAAGAGAAAAAAAAACTTTAAATTTTTTGGGGGGAAAACAACAACAATTTAAAGCAGTTTTGCACATTGTTTTTATGCTTAATCACTTTTTCGTCTTTGACCCACATACGCTGTTTTTTTATTATTATTATTATTATTGCAGGTTCTCTGACTAACTAAATATTCCCAGGTTTGCATTCATTTCCAGCACATAATCCTGATCACTGGATAAAGTCAGGTTCACAATAATGTTGTGATTTCATTGTCATATCAGTTAAAGTTTTTCCAGAGGGGATTTTGGATTTTCTATTAATCAGAAAATACTGTGAATAGAAAGAAAGGAGACACATTTTCACTCTTTTAGGAGTAAAATGTTCTATAAATCAGTGTGAATGAAATATGAACAAACTTTCAGAATATAGAGACTGCAAGAGAAAAAACTCTTTAACGATTGAAATCTACAGACACAAATAGATAGAGCAATTAAAACACTTTTGGATGTTTTCTGTGCACTATTCTGAAAGAAGATCCATGTTATGGAAGCAAAACAGACCAAAATCTCTAAATTATTAGAGTCAAACTGAAAAAAAAAGAGCTGGTTTGAGATGTTCAAAATAGGAACACAATTAGTGTTAATCATTAACTTACATTTAATTAAATATTAGGGTTAAATATAGACAAACCCAGCGATTGGGGTGTTTTGACGCATAGGTTAAATGTTTCACCTTCTGGGTAGTTTATTTAACTTGTTGCTGTTGCTTAAAATTACTATATTTTTCCCAAAATAGGTTGGAAATTCTAATTTATTATAATGTTCAATAAATGAACATGTATTAGTAAGTTGAATAAATAATAATTAAATTATAAGCATTTTTTAACGGATTATTAAGAAATGTTCATCTTTTGATTATTGCTGATGCCTCTAGTAATGATGTGCCTGATGTTCAATTTACAACATTTTGGCTTCATTTTAAACCAGCCATATCGTCATTTTTCAACAATTAGTTGAGTTAAATAAAACTACCCAGAAGGTTGGGTTAAAAATGTTACCAAACCGCTGGGTTTGTCCATATTTCACCCAGCATTTTTTAGAGTGTAGTATTATCATTAGGGTTTATTTGTTTATGATTTTTCAGATTCCTAAAAGTTTAAACCGTGAAAAAAAAGTCCTGTATGTTTCCTGTAGACATTTGTATCTGTCTGTATATGATGATGAACAGACTGTTTTGTGTTGATTCTCTGTGTGAAGGGTGAGCGTATCTGAGCTCTGAATGGACATCAGGATGAACATGAAGTGAATTATCGTAATCAGACTCATGTGAGAGACAGACGGAGCACATTCACAGACGGACAGAGAGACCTGTGGTGAGTTTCTGTTTCTACTGATCGATTCTGTTCAATAGAAGTCTTCTGTTTGATTACAGTGTTTGTGAATGTGTGTTTATGGGCTGATCTGAGTAAATGTTTGATATTAGCAGTGATTTATTTAGCAGCAGTGAACTCATGTTTATTAGCTTTATTCTGTATTATCCAGTTCATTTGAGAACACAACCCCTGACCAGAGCTCTTCACATCCCTCAGCAGAATCACACAATCATGCATTTTATAGGAAATCGCATCACGGTGAAAATAAAAATCAAATTCAGTATTCACTGTGTTTGGTTTTCCCCGTGACGGTCTTTGTCATTATTAGATTTCAACGTGAGGAAACTCATTTCCTATAAAAAGCGTGATGCTACTCGAGTTTTAAAGCCACGCTGTGATTGGCTGAAACGACTCGTCTGATTGGCTGTGTTAAAATACATTTGTGAATGAGAATCAAAACATTAGTTATTGAGTATTAGTTTTAAAGCATTAGGGCTGATAGTAGTTTAGCACAGGAGTGTGTGGCAGAGCGGAAACCAACAGCATCTAAAATATTATAAGTTTAAATGTTTGCATTTATTTTTTTTATTTATCCATAAATTAAAAAACTTTATTTTATATATATATATAAATACAGTAAATACATTTTTTATTCATTTAGTATATGCTTTTATCTGTAAAAAAAAAATATATATATATTATATGTTTTAAACATTTACAATTTTTAATTTACTTTTTGCAGATGCTTGTATCCACAAAAAACATTATATTTGGTTAGATTTTTCATTTATTTAAATTATTTAGCAAACAATTTTATTGCTTTTTTTCAAGCAACTTACAAATGAGAAACACAACAAACTATTCATTTTAAGGGGAAAAACACAGGAAGCTCCAGAAATGCAAAGTTGCAAACAAATAAAAGTTCTGTTTCAGAAATTAAAAGTTTTTGATAATCGGGTAATCTTTCTGTTATTTCTTCAGTTGGGTTAGGGTTAGGTGGCAAATTTTATGTGCTTTATTTTATTGAAAAATATTGGTATTAATAAAAATAAATATACAAACCTTGTGCAAAAATATTTTAAAACTAGGTTTACAACAAAAGCATATATAAATATAAATATAGTATATTGTACATTGTATGGGTCAAAATGATCGATTTTTCTTTAATGCCAAAAATCATTAGGATATTAAGTAAAGATCATGTTTCATTTCCTACCGTAAATATATCACAATTTAATTCTTGATTAGTAATATGCAATATGAAGAACTTCATTTGGACAACTTTAAAGGTGATTTTCTCAATATTTAGATTTTTTTTTTGTTTGCACCCTCACATTCCAGATTTTCAAATAGATGCATCTCAACCAAATATTGTCCTATCCTAACAAACCATACATCAATGGAAAACTATTTATTTAGTTTTTATCTGACATCACAGCAGCAATAAAACAGCTGAGGTAACATCAGGACATGTTTAACACACCTTCAGATAAACAGTTCTGTCAGATTACACAATCTGATCTTGTGTCATGTGTGTTCATGTGTGTTCATGTGTGTTCATGTGTGTTCATGTGTGTTCATGTGTGTTCATGTGTGTTCATGTGTGTTCATGTGTGTTCATGTGTGTTCATGTGTGTTCATGTGTGCTGGTGTTCAATCAGGACTGAGACGAACACGTGAACACGGCCTCCGTCAGTCTAAATGATGGTTCAGGATGTCAGTGTGTCACCAAACCACACCATTATCATCAGAAACACTAGAATTATTTAAGAATATCATTGAAGGATTGTTTACTTGCCCTCATGCCGCTTATGAATTTATTTGTGTGGCTGTGTTGACAACTGATACCAATATCTTAGACCAGGGTGGCCAATAAGCAATACAAATATTACACTATTTAATTTAAATAACATGAATTATAATTGGTTAAATGAAATATAGATTAATTTGACATATTTTGAAAAATAATTGTAAAATAAACCAATATGAAAAAAAGCAATTTGAACTAAAAATCTGCAAAACAAACAGATTTATGCTTAAGAAACTAATGAAACTAATTTGATTCTGTAAATGTTACAGTTCTGTCAGTTTATGTCTTAGTCATGTCATGTATTTGGTTTCTCCCATTGTCTCCCCCCGTTAATCTGTCTGCTTTGGTTTAGTCCTTGTCATCTGTATCACCTGTGTCCCCGTAATTAGTCTGTCTTTATAAGCATGTGTTTGATTTCAGTTCCCTGTCGGTCCTTTTGTCTGAATAGATGTGTGTGATGTTCCTGACTTGTTCCTGCCTTGTTCCAATTGAAGATTTATATTAAATATATTGTATATTGTAATCCTTGTCGTCCGTCTCGTCAACTCCTGCACGCACCCGTAACATAAGGACCGACCAACTACAGTTTACCTGGCGTCTTTCCCTGCGTTTATTTTTTCGTTTTTGTATCAGTGTTTGTTTTATATTTTTTCCCTCATGGATGACCCCAACGTTGCCATCATTCTCCTGAAGCAGGGGAGACGCTCTCTCGAGGACCACACCAGAGACTTTCTGTTCCTCGTTCCATCAACTCACTACCCGGACAGCTGCTTGTGCACGTTCTTCCACCACGGACTTAATGACAACATCAAGACGCAGCTGTCCGGGGAGGGTCCTCGAGAGAGCTTTGCCGGATTCGTCGAGTGGGTGCTGGCGTCCAATGGATCTTCCTGGACTGTCGATTTCATCGAGGAGGACGTCAGCCCCGCTCACAACCCAGAGAGCAGCCAACCATCGCCCCGACATGCAGAGCTGGAACCCGAGCGCACCGCGGATGCAGGACTAGAGCCGCGAGCGACAGAGCCAGAGTCCTCTCCGGCTGATCAGGTGTGTGAGTCGGATTCTACATCTCTGACGGTGGATTGCGACGTGGAGCTAGGGAGGGAAATGGAGAGCCCTGCCCACTGCAACTCCGCTGGGGGTGAGCTGGATATCTCTGGGGACTTAATTGACTTTGTTTCTGAGACTGTGGATATTGACACGCCGGATTTAATAGACTTTTTCTCTGAGCCACTGATGCGCATTGACTTCCCTCCCACCCGCCCTCATCTGTCCGAATCTGCCTGGTTCCCGCTGGTTCCGCCCAGCCGCCCTGAGTCCCCGCTGGTTCCGCCCAGCCGCCCTGAGTCCCCGCTGGTTCCGCCCAGCCGTCCTAAGTTCCCCAAGTCAGCAGTCAGTCCCCTTGCTCACCCTCAGCCCACCATCTCTGCAGTGGGCTCGCCGCAGGGATGCCTGCTCACTTCGGTGGCAAGGCTGGAGGTTCCCTCAGCTCCGCCTCCAGCCTCCGAATCCAGACCTCCACCTCGGTCCTCCGACCCTGCGGCTCCACCACGGCTCTCAGCGCCCTCCTCTCCACCGTCGCCCGTCGGTCCACAAGCTCCACCGGGCTCCATCGTCTTTCCGGCTCCGCCCTGGTCAGTCGTCACCCCATCGGATCCTCAGGACTCTGCTCCTCCGGCTGCGCCTCGTCACGCCGTCCCACCGGCTCCTTGGGACTCCTCCTTCCTGCGGGCACAGCCTCCATCCTCTGTCGCTCCGGCTCCGCCGCGGATCTCCGGGACTCCGCCTCCGCCTCGGCCGCCAGAGCCCGTTCCGCCTTGGCCCTCCGGATCCACGGTGTCGCCCTGGATCTTCGGCTCTCCATCTCCGCCTCGGGTTCCTCTGCCAGCTGCTCTGCCTCTGTCGGTCGGCCCCACGGAGTCGGCAGTCCGTCCTCCACCATGGCTCCTCCCTCCGTCGGCTCCTCCGTGGGCCGTCATCCTGGCTGCGATCTGGGTCCTGCTCCCCTGCTCCAGGTCCCTCCTGTGTGTTCCCTGGCTCCTCCCACCGTCGTCGCCCCCTTGGACTGTCCTTTTTGTTTCCTGGACTTGTGTTCTGGTCCTCCTCCGGGGGTTGCGTCCTCCGCCGGAGCCCCCTCCCTTATTGACTCTGTTTTCCTGGTTTTCCGCCCCTCTCGTTTTTTCGTTTTTTCTACGGCGCGAGGACGCGCCTTTCCGGAGGGGGGCGTAATGTTACAGTTCTGTCAGTTTATGTCTTAGTCATGTCATGTATTTGGTTTCTCCCATTGTCTCCCCCCGTTAATCTGTCTGCTTTGGTTTAGTCCTTGTCATCTGTATCACCTGTGTCCCCGTAATTAGTCTGTCTTTATAAGCATGTGTTTGATTTCAGTTCCCTGTCGGTCCTTTTGTCTGAATAGATGTGTGTGATGTTCCTGACTTGTTCCTGCCTTGTTCCAATCGAAGATTTATATTAAATATATTGTATATTGTAATCCTTGTCGTCCGTCTCGTCAACTCCTGCACGCACCCGTAACAGTAAATATATTGTAGTTTGTTTTTTTTTAAACAAAGAAATAGTTAAAAATGTGAATTAAAAGGGAAGTAAAGACTGTACGCAGCAGTGTGTTACAGGAGTAATCTGGTATTTGTTTGCACTGGGAATCATATTTTATCATAAATTCTGATTTTACATACAGTACACTGTGAATATGACATGAACATGAGTAAGTTCTGCGGGCCGTTTGAAGGGCTGTCAAAAAAAAGAGTCACAGCAACTATCCACCCAACAAAACAACTTATCGGTTTGTAAATTTTAAATGCTAAATATCAGTGAATTCAAGTCACCTATATTTAGACAATACTTTTACAATACAGATTTTGTCAAAGCAGCTTTACAGTATTAAACAGGAAAATAGTGTCAATAATGCAAAAGAACAATAGTAAACACTCAGTTTTCAAGTAAAGTTTAGTCAGCAGCCAATGATGGTCTTGGTGATAAATCACTCATATATATGCCTGATAAAGATGGTAATTTAAATGAAAAAGTCTGAGTGAGTGTGTGAGTGTGTGTGTGTGTGTGTGTGTGTGTGTGTGTGTGTGTGTGTGTGTGTGTGTGTGTGTGTGTGTGTGTGTGTGATTCCTTCACAAAGCTGTATTTGGGAATCCCTGATCTGGACGATTGAGTTCAGTGTGGAGAATCAATAATGTGTCAGAACATAAACCTGTGAAAGCAGCACATGTTCGTCTCAGATATACAGCGATCTGATCTGATCTGAGACCAGCTCACAGCGGGACCCTGAAACACAACGAGCTGCTGCTGCTTTTGTTGGACTTCGTCCTGAAAGTTAAACACAGAGAGAGAGAGAGAGAGAGAGTAAATGAGCGAGCGAGATCTATAAGTGCTACACATTCACTGACATGCGTCTGCCGTCTGCAGCTCAGCGCTGAAGATCCGACCCGATCCGATCCGATCGACCAATCAGAGCAGCAGGAGGTTTGTGTGCTCGCTTTCTTCAGTGGCACTTCAGACAGGTGTAACGTAATCTCTCACTAGTTAACTCAGTATAAGAGCAACTCAGTGTCTAGAGCTTCATGTCTCGTGTCTAGAGTGTGTGTGTGTGTGTGTGTGTGTGTGTGTGTGTGTGTGTGTGTGTGTGTGTGTGTGTGTGTGTGTGTGTGTGTGTGTGTGTGTGTGTGTGTGTGTGAGTTAATCATTCAGTTATACATGACTCAGAGAGGCAGAGACAGGTCAGTAGTGCTGCTGTATGTTCTCTCTCTCTCTCACACGTGTTTGTTTTTCTGTCAGTGGCTTGTTTCTACTGTTTTTACAGTGAGTTGGTGATATTTGTCCACCGATTATTGTTTGATTTCAGCCTCATTTTGTGTAAAACATGAAACAAAAAGCAACTGTAAAGATGCACTCAGCATTTGTGTCCTCATTTATAAAGCTTTACTCATTCAGCTGACATGTTAATATGACCAGAGGTCATCCATATCAATGGATATACAATGTGTCGTTCATATGGTCGTCCATGTTAATAATTAATATCACAAATTATAGTTATTACAATCCAGATTTAGTTTCATTTCTTTGTATCTGTGTGTTACAGAAGCTTTTTCTCTCAATACACAGTATTTATTAAGATATTTTAGTTTTTTTACTGACATAATTATGTCAGAGGTGCTTATATATAGATTACAGATTATTTTATGGCAAGACAATAAAGGCGAAACCAGTGTGTTTTCATGCACTGCTTAGTTTTTTGTCTGTTTTGCTTCTATATAATGTCTCCATTCAGACTAGAGGAAAGAAAACATCCAAAATACACATTGAAGTGTTTCTTTTGTTGCACTTTATCTATTTGTCTCTGTAGATTTTAGATTTTTATTTTGCATTTTATATATATAAATTATATTTATATTTTATATATAATTTTTACAGAGTATTTTTCTGTTACAAACACCAGACTTTACAGTTTTATTCCTCTCTATATTCTGAAGGTTTGTTCATGTTTCATTCTCACTGATTTATACAACATTTCACTGCTAAAAACATGGTAAAAGTATGTTTGTTTTCTGTCTGTTGACAGTATTTTCTGACTTATGAAGTGATATGAGGACAAATCCAAAATCTGGAGTAACTGTTATTTTGATTATTAATACAAAAATAACACAGTTAATTAAAATAATGTTTAATAATTCATTGCATTTTCTGATGGTTATTTACAGCTCAAACAACTGGCAGAAAATAACAAGTCACATATTTTTTTTTTTTTCAATGATCCATTTCCCACCTCCTAAATTCATCCATCATCACTATAAATGACCCAGTTCTACAACAGCTTTCTGTTAAAGCACTAACCATATTTATAGTCATAACGGCGTGACTGCTTTGAAAGCATGTGTTTTGTGAAAAGCGCTTTACAAATGCGTTTGACTTTCAGTCACGTTGGCCTTTGTTCTTGAGATCTGATTGGTTCGAGAGATGAGAGAAGAACAGCTATAGAAACCAAACGCTGAAGCTCATTTACAACTTCATCTTCTTTTTACTATACTATACTTTTATTCATGAAGGATGCATTAAATTGATAAAAAGTGGCAGTAAAAATATTAATAATGTTACAATGTTAATGTAAAAAAGCTGTTCTTTTGAATTTTCGATTCATCTGTGAATCCTGAAATAAAAAATGTATCAGTTTACACAAAAATATGGTTTCAACACTGCTAATAATCAGAAATGTTTCTTAAGCAGCGATTTCTGAAGGGTAATGATGCTGAAAATTCAGCTTTGATCATAGGAATCAACTTCAGTTTAATCGATATTCACAAATTTTACAGTTTGATCAAATAAATGCAGCCTTGGTGAGCAGAAGATTTTAAAAATCTGAGTGTTTCCGAGCTGTGGAAGTGTAGTGTGTAGTACAGTAGTAGTAGTGTGTGAGTATGCTGTGAGTCAGTGTAAGTGATGGTGTTGCAGCAGCAGGTGGTGTGTGTGGTCCTCCAGCAGGGGTCACTGTGTGTCCATCTGTGTGATTTTAGCTCATGTGTTTGTGTGATCTGGTGATTCTCTCACTGTTTACCAGATTTACATTCATCCTGCACAGTGACACACATTTACAACCAAAACCAGTCTCAAAACAGTCTGATTCTCTCTGGACTGTAAATGAGCACAGCTCTCACTACGTTCTTCAAGACGTCCACAGTCCTGCGGAGTTTAACTCACCTGTGATTGTCTAAAGATCATGGAAGACTGATTAGGATTGGAGTGAAACTCTGCAGGACGGTGGATCTTGAGCATCTGAAGAACCTGCAGAATGTTCTTCACCTGTACTGTGTGTGTGTGTGTGTGTGTGTGTGTGTGTGTGTGTGTGTGTGTGTGTGTGTGTGTGTGTGTGTGTGTACCTGGTATTCATCACGTTGTGGGGACCAAATGTCCCCACAAGGATAGGAATACCAGTAGATTTTGACCTTGTGGGGACATTTCTCAGGTCCCCATGAGGAAACAGGCTTATAAATCATGCACAATGAGTTTTTTTGAGGAAGTAAAAGTGTGCACAATCTCCTGTGAGGGCTAGGTTTAGGTGTAGGGTAGGTGTAGGGCCATAGAAAGTACGGTTTGTACAGTATAAATACCATTACGCCTATGGAATGTCCCCATAAAACATGTAAACCCAACATGTGTGTGTGTGTGTGTGTGTGTGTGTGTGTGTGTGTGTGTGTGTGTGTGTGTGTGTGTGTGTGTGTTTCAGGGGTCTGATCGTGGGACATGGAGGAAAAGACCAAACAGGAGGAAACACCAAACAAACACAGCAGTGACGTCAAAGGCCCACCTCAACAGGTGTGTGTGTGTTAGGGATGCACTTCAATGAAAATTCTTTAGCATTATTTTGTCAGACCAACAGTAAAATGCCAATACTAACATTTCTGAATGTTGTCTTTTATTTAGTGGTAAACCCGCAAGAAGAGCTCAGTCCTAGTGTTTGCTGGCAGCAGCAGATTTGTGAATGATTGTCATCTTTGGTCTTTGAACCCTGGCTAAGGAGCTGCTGTCAGAATAAACACAATTGGTGTCTGGTGTATTAGACAACAGAACGTTCTGGAGTTGATTGACTAATGGATGATTTCAGTCATCATACAGTAACCTTTCTCTTCTCATGAAGACATGCGATGCGCTTCTAAACAGTCTCTCGCTGTCGCTGCTTGGAATGATTTTTGTATCAGACAGTTTTAAATGCTTCCACACTGAAGACATGTTTGATCATTAGTGCACACCTCTATTTGATCACATCATTGTTTGCTATCATTAACCCTGAATAATTTCGGTTGCCCAACATTCGGTGCATCCCTTGTGTGTGTGTGTGTGTGTGTGTGTGTGTGTGTGTGTGTGTGTGTGGTTTGATTTAGATTGTGTTATTGACCTTGACCTACTATCCTGCTGTTCCTGAAACGCTAAATATGTACTGTAGATGATCCGTCCCTCATCCGTCTGTTCTCTCTCAGCTCAGCAGAAACACAGTCACACTAGTTCTGCATCATCATCATCATGTGTGTGTTATTGATCAGAGGTCAAAGCCTCACGTTCTTGTCGTCATCCATTAAACTCTATTTTTACTCAGGTGAATCTTTCTTGAAACAATAAACATCCTTATTCTTCCAGACTGTCA
>NC_133376.1:40366034-40388534 GCF_049309525.1 Garra rufa | reverse complement strand
GATAGTTGTTCATGAGTCCCTTGTTTGTCCTGAACACTTAAACTGTCTGCTGTTCTTCAGAAAAGTCCTTCAGCTCCCACAAATTCTGTTTTTCCAGCATTTTTTGTGCATTTGAACTCTTTCCAACAATGACTGTATGATTTTGAGATCCATCTTTTGACACTGAGGACAACTGAGAGACTCATATGCAACTATTACAGAAGGTTCAAACACTCACTGATGCTCCAGAAGAAGAAAAAACACGCATTAAGAGCCGGGGGGTGAAAACTTTTGAACAGAATGGAGATGTGTACATTTTTCTTATTTTGCCTAAATATCATATTTTTTTCATTTAGTACTGCCCCTTAGAAGCTACAGAAGATAGTTACATGTTTCCCCGAAGACAAAATGAGTTAAATTTACCCTGATCTGATTTACCCAAATTCAAAAAGTTTTCACCCCCCGGCTCTTAATGCATGGTTTTCCTTCTGGAGCATCAGTGAGTGTTTGAACCTTCTGTAATAGTTGCATATGAGTCCCTCAGTTGTCCTCAGTGTCAAAAGATGGATCTCAAAATCATACAGTCATTGTTGGAAAGGGTTCAAATGCACAAAAATGCTGGAAAACCAAAGAATGGATTTTCCTGAAGAACAGCAGACAGTTTAACTGTTCAGGACAAACAAGGGACTCATGAACAACTATCACTAAACAAAAAAACACAGCTGTGGATCATTCAGGGAACAACACAGTATTATGAATCAAGGGGGTGTAAACTTTTTATAATTTCAACTATTGTTTTCTCTTGTGGACTATATGTAAACAGATTTTATGTGAAATATCTTATTCAGGTCAGTACTAAATAAACAACAACATGCATTTTACATGATCCCTCTTATTTTGGCCAAATATTAACATTTTGCAGATTATGAAAGGGGGATGTAAACTTTTGAGCTCTCATTAGTTTGGCTGGTCAGAGAGTGGCGTGTAGCACAGTGTTGTTTTTGACAACCATCTTAGATTTAGTCTTAGTCTTTTGGACTAAAATGCTTATTAGTTTTAGTCAAATTTTAGTCACTTCTGAATGTGATAGTTTTAGTCCAATTTTAGTCGTCGAAAAGTCAAAAAGGTTTTAGTCTAGTTTTAGTCAAAAAAGGGGAAAAAGTCTTTTAACAAATGAATGTAGGTCAGTAAGTATTTTGCTGTTGGCTAGTGTCACTTATAAGTTGTGAATATAGCAGATCTATAGTTCAACACAATGTGAGCTTCCGGATCGACTATTTTCACCAATAATTACAATAATGAAGGAATGGTTTTAGACATAAAAGACATATATTTGAAATACACCCATAGGTCCTCTCACCGTTTGCGACCACCCATCATGGTTAATCGTCTGTCTGTCTGTCTGAGTGACAACAATGTGACAAGTTGAGCGTAACCAAACAAGGATGGAATGCTAAAACGGCTTGCCATACTAGTATGGCAAAGAGTATTTAATGCTAAAATGGCTTGCCATAGCGGCAGATACTTTTTAAGTTTTAATTGGCATGCACAATAAGCAGAAATGTCATGCATTTTAAACGTCTGACGGACCACCCACTAACATTTTCGTCTATTCTCGTCTCGCCAACGAAAACTCACACACGTCTCGTCATGTTTTAGTCATCAACGAGCCATTTTTATCTCGTCGTCGTCTCGTTATCGTCATGAAAAAAAGTCAACGAAATGATTTCGTCATCGTCATCGTTGACGAAAACAACACTGGTGTAGCGTGTCGAAGGTCATGTGAGTGTGGTGTACCCAAGTGTCACATTGATCCGTCTCTCTCTCTCTCTCTCTCTCTGCAGTACATAAAGGCCTTCTACAACAAGACGTGGATCGATCGCTATAATGAGCCCATCGGAGACGGGACGGTCACCCTGCTCTGGTCCATCACGGTGTCCATCTTTGCCATCGGTGGTCTGGTGGGGGCGCTGACGGTCTCCTTCCTCATCAAAGTGTTGGGCAGGTGAGACTCCAGCACAATGATACTCTAGTGATAAACAATTCAACACAGTTTAGTTCTGTTGTGGTTTTGATTGACAGTCGGACCTCTGCTGTGTGCTCAGGCCAATTATGTAAACATATGCAAATGAGATGTAAATGAGCTAATGAGTCATTTTCATGTTGTGTTTGATGTCGAGCTTGTGTCGGTAGGTTGGTTTACGGTTAGTCATTTCCTGCCGGCATAGGTGCACTTATGAGACGTCTTAACTGGACTGGAATCTAATGCAGCATCACATGCATCTAGATAAGACAGTCCCAGAATGCACTGCAGCGGACACAGTGAAACAATGGAGAGTAGAGTTGAGTCTGACAGCAGCACTGATTGCTCTAGTTCAGGTTGATAGATTCATGAGTGCTCCAGAGTTTACAGTCATCTGACATCTACATCTGTTGGATCGTGTGATTGTATGTGTGTGATGACAGTGTTGTCATGTCGTGGTGTTTATAAGGACTGCTGTGTGTTTGTGACACATGTACATGTATGTTGTGCTGGGCTCATCAGAACACTGGTCACGCTGCATTAGGAGACACACACACACACACACACACACACACACACACACACACACACACACACACACACACATAAACTCGCTCTGAAGGGTGTTTAACAGGAAGCTGTTCGCTGGATGGAGCCGTTTCAACACTCATTATTTCCCAGGGGAAAATGTTTACCTGCATCATCTGGACACAGGATCAGCTGCAGCAGAAACTTCTGATGATCACAGTCCACACTATACATCCACTATATCTGTCCATCTGTTCTCTCGTCTGTCTGTCACACACACACACACACACACACACACACACACACACACACACACACACACACACACACACACACACACACACACAGGGGCCTTTATGAATGAGATTATTTGTTTGAGGAGAATGTGACACACCTGTTTATTACGACTGCGTTTTAGTACCACATAAAAAAAATCTATGATTACAAGATTAAAGTAGTAATATTTCAAGAATAAAGTCGAAATACTACAAGAATAAAGTCGTAATATTTTGAGAATAAAGTCAAAATATTTCAAGAATAAACTCGAAATTACAAGAATGAAGTCGAAATATTTTAAGAATAAAGTCAAAATTAAGGAAAATAATTCATGCAAGGCAAGGCAAGTTTATTTATATAGCACATTTCATATACAATGGTAATTCAAAGTGCTGTACATAAGAGGAATTAAAATCATAATATAAAAATCATAAAAATTTGTAATAATAATCACAACAATAAAAACAGAAGATTTAAGAACATTTAAAATTATTTAAAAATTGATTTAAAATTAATTAAAACTAAACTAAAATGATTAAAGTTAATATTTTGAGAGTATATTCTTACGATGCTGTTTTAGTGCCACATTAAAAAAAAATCTTACGATTAAAAGTTGGAATATTTCAACTTTATTCTCAAAATATTACAACTTTATCCTTGTAATTTCGACTTTTTTCTTGAAATATTTCGACTTTATTCTCGTAGAATTTCGACTTTATTCTCGTAGTATTTCGACTTTATTCTCGTAATATTTCGACTTTACTCTCGTAGTATTTTGACTTTATTCTCGTAGTATTTCGACTTTATTCTCGTAGTATTTCGACTTTACTCGTAGTATTTCGACTTTATTCTCGTAATATTTCGACTTTACTCGTAGTATTTCGACTTTACTCTCGTAGTATTTCGACTTTACTCTCGTAGTGTTTCGACTTTACTCTCGTAATATTTCGACTTTACTCTCGTAGTATTTTGACTTTATTCTCGTAGTATTTCGACTTTATTCTCGTAGTATTTCGACTTTACTCGTAGTATTTCGACTTTATTCTCGTAATATTTCGACTTTACTCGTAGTATTTCGACTTTACTCTCGTAGTATTTCGACTTTACTCTCGTAGTATTTCGACTTTATTCTCGTAGTATTTCGACTTTATTCTCGTAGTATTTCGACTTTACTCGTAGTATTTTGACTTTATTCTCGTAGTATTTCGACTTTATTCTCGTAGTATTTCGACTTTACTCGTAGTATTTTGACTTTATTCTCGTAGTATTTCGACTTTATTCTCGTAGTATTTCGACTTTATTCTCGTAGTATTTCGACTTTACTCGTAGTATTTCGACTTTATTCTCGTAATATTTCGACTTTACTCGTAGTATTTCGACTTTATTCTCGTAATATTTCGACTTTACTCTCGTAGTATTTCGACTTTACTCTCGTAGTATTTCGACTTTACTCGTAGTATTTTGACTTTATTCTCGTAGTATTTTGACTTTATTCTCGTAGTATTTCGACTTTACTCTCGTAGTATTTTGACTTTATTCTCGTAGTATTTTGACTTTATTCTCGTAGTATTTCGACTTTATTCTCGTAGTATTTCGACTTTATTCTCGTAGTATTTCGACTTTACTCGTAGTATTTCGACTTTATTCTCGTAATATTTCGACTTTACTCGTAGTATTTCGACTTTATTCTCGTAATATTTCGACTTTACTCTCGTAGTATTTCGACTTTACTCTCGTAGTATTTCGACTTTATTCTCGTAGTATTTCGACTTTATTCTCGTAATATTTCGACTTTACTCGTAGTATTTCGACTTTATTCTCGTAATATTTCAACTTTACTCATAGTATTTCGACTTTACTCTCGTAGTATTTCGACTTTATTCTCGTAATATTTCGACTTTACTCTCGTAGTATTTCGACTTTACTCTCGTAGTATTTCGACTTTACTCTCGTAGTATTTCGACTTTACTCGTAGTATTTTGACTTTATTCTCGTAGTATTTTGACTTTATTCTCGTAGTATTTCGACTTTACTCGTAGTATTTTGACTTTATTCTCGTAGTATTTTGACTTTATTCTCGTAGTATTTCGACTTTATTCTCGTAGTATTTCGACTTTACTCGTAGTATTTCGACTTTATTCTCGTAATATTTCGACTTTACTCGTAGTATTTCGACTTTATTCTCGTAATATTTCGACTTTACTCTCGTAGTATTTCGACTTTACTCTCGTAGTATTTCGACTTTATTCTCGTAGTATTTCGACTTTATTCTCGTAATATTTCGACTTTACTCGTAGTATTTCGACTTTATTCTCGTAATATTTCAACTTTACTCGTAGTATTTCGACTTTACTCTCGTAGTATTTCGACTTTACTCTCGTAGTATTTCGACTTTATTCTCGTAATATTTCGACTTTACTCGTAGTATTTCGACTTTATTCTCGTAATATTTCAACTTTACTCGTAATATTTCGACTTTACTCGTAGTATTTCGACTTTATTCTCGTAATATTTCAACTTTACTCTCGTAGTATTTCGACTTTACTCGTAGTATTTCGACTTTATTCTCGTAATATTTCGACTTTACTCGTAGTATTTCGACTTTACTCTCGTAGTATTTCGACTTTACTCTCGTAGTATTTCGACTTTATTCTCGTAGTATTTCGACTTTATTCTCGTAGTATTTCGACTTTACTCGTAGTATTTTGACTTTATTCTCGTAGTATTTCGACTTTATTCTCGTAGTATTTTGACTTTATTCTCGTAGTATTTCGACTTTATTCTCGTAGTATTTCGACTTTACTCGTAGTATTTTGACTTTATTCTCGTAGTATTTCGACTTTATTCTCGTAGTATTTCGACTTTACTCGTAGTATTTTGACTTTATTCTCGTAGTATTTTGACTTTATTCTCGTAGTATTTCGACTTTATTCTCGTAGTATTTCGACTTTACTCGTAGTATTTCGACTTTATTCTCGTAATATTTCGACTTTACTCGTAGTATTTCGACTTTATTCTCGTAATATTTCGACTTTACTCTCGTAGTATTTCGACTTTACTCTCGTAGTATTTCGACTTTATTCTCGTAGTATTTCGACTTTATTCTCGTAATATTTCGACTTTACTCGTAGTATTTCGACTTTATTCTCGTAATATTTCAACTTTACTCATAGTATTTCGACTTTACTCTCGTAGTATTTCGACTTTATTCTCGTAATATTTCGACTTTACTCGTAGTATTTCGACTTTATTCTCGTAATATTTCGACTTTACTCTCGTAGTATTTCGACTTTACTCTCGTAGTATTTCGACTTTACTCTCGTAGTATTTCGACTTTACTCGTAGTATTTTGACTTTATTCTCGTAGTATTTTGACTTTATTCTCGTAGTATTTCGACTTTACTCGTAGTATTTTGACTTTATTCTCGTAGTATTTTGACTTTATTCTCGTAGTATTTCGACTTTATTCTCGTAGTATTTCGACTTTACTCGTAGTATTTCGACTTTATTCTCGTAATATTTCGACTTTACTCGTAGTATTTCGACTTTATTCTCGTAATATTTCGACTTTACTCTCGTAATATTTCGACTTTACTCTCGTAGTATTTCGACTTTATTCTCGTAGTATTTCGACTTTATTCTCGTAATATTTCGACTTTACTCGTAGTATTTCGACTTTATTCTCGTAATATTTCAACTTTACTCGTAGTATTTCGACTTTATTCTCGTAATATTTCGACTTTACTCGTAGTATTTCGACTTTATTCTCGTAATATTTCGACTTTACTCTCGTAGTATTTCGACTTTACTCTCGTAGTATTTCGACTTTACTCTCGTAGTATTTTGACTTTATTCTCGTAGTATTTCGACTTTACTCATAGTATTTCGACTTTATTCTCGTAATATTTCAACTTTACTCTCGTAGTATTTCGACTTTACTCTCGTAGTATTTCGACTTTACTCTCATAATATTTCAACTTTACTCGTAGTATTTCGACTTTATTCTCGTAATATTTCGACTTTACTCTCGTAGTATTTCGACTTTACTCTCGTAGTATTTCGACTTTACTCTCATAATATTTCAACTTTACTCGTAGTATTTCGACTTTATTCTCGTAATATTTCGACTTTACTCGTAGTATTTCGACTTTATTCTCGTAATATTTCAACTTTACTCTCGTAGTATTTCGACTTTACTCTCGTAGTATTTCGACTTTACTCTCATAATATTTCAACTTTACTCGTAGTATTTCGACTTTATTCTCGTAATATTTCGACTTTACTCTCGTAGTATTTCGACTTTACTCTCGTAGTATTTCGACTTTACTCTCGTAGTATTTCGACTTTATTCTTGTAGTATTTCAACTTTATTCTTGTAGTATTTCGACTTTATTCTCGTAATAATTCGACTTTACTCTCGTAGTATTTCGACTTTATTCTCGTAATAATTCGACTTTACTCTCGTAGTATTTCGACTTTACTCTCGTAGTATTTTGACTTTATTTTCGTAGTATTTCGACTTTACTCTCGTAGTATTCCGACTTTATTCTCGTAGTATTTCGACTTTACTCTCGTAGTATTCCGACTTTATTCTCGTAGTATTTCGACTTTACTCTCGTAGTATTTCGACTTTACTCTCGTAGTATTTCGACTTTATTTTCGTAGTATTTCGACTTTACTCTCGTAGTATTTCGACTTTATTTTCATAGTATTTCGACTTTACTCTCGTAGTATTTCGACTTTACTCTCGTAGTATTTCGACTTTATTTTCGTAGTATTTCGACTTTACTCTCGTAGTATTTCGACTTTATTCTCGTAATAATTCAACTTTACTCTCGTAGTATTTCGACTTTACTCATAGTATTTCGACTTTACTCTCGTAGTTTTTCGACTTTACTCATAGTATTTCGACTCTACTCTCGTAGTATTTCGACTTTACTCATAGTATTTCGACTTTACTCTCGTAGTATTTCGACTTTACTCGTAGTATTTCGACTTTACTCTCGTAGTATTTTGACTTTATTCTCGTAGTATTTCGACTTTACTCTCATAGTATTTCGACTTTACTCTCGTAGTATTTCGACTTTACTCTCGTAGTATTTCGACTTTACTCTCGTAGTATTTCGACTTTACTCGTAGTATTTCGACTTTACTCTCGTAGTATTTCGACTTTACTCGTAGTATTTCGACTTTACTCTCGTAGTATTTTGACTTTATTCTCGTAGTATTTCGACTTTATTCTCGTAGTATTTCGACTTTACTCTCGTAGTATTTCGACTTTACTCTCATAGTATTTCGACTTTACTCTCATAGTATTTCGACTTTACTCTCGTAGTATTTCGACTTTACTCTCGTAGTATTTCGAATTTACTCTCGTAGTATTTCGACTTTACTCATAGTATTTCGACTTTACTCTCATAGTATTTCAACTTTACTCTCGTAGTATTTCAACTTTACTCTCGTAGTATTTCGACTTTACTCTCGTAGTATTTCGACTTTACTCTCGTAGTATTTTGACTTTACTCTCGTAGTATTTCGACTTTACTCTCATAGTATTTTGACTTTACTCTCGTAGTATTTCGACTTTACTCTCATAGTATTTCGACTTTACTCTCGTAGTATTTTGACTTTACTCTCGTAGTATTTCGACTTTACTCTCATAGTATTTTGACTTTACTCTCGTAGTATTTCGACTTTACTCTCGTAGTATTTCGACTTTACTCTCATAGTATTTTGACTTTACTCTCGTAGTATTTCGACTTTACTCTCATAGTATTTTGACTTTACTCTCATAGTATTTCGACTTTACTCTCATAGTATTTCGACTTTACTCTCGTAGTATTTCGACTTTACTCTCGTAGTATTTCGACTTTACTCGTAGTATTTCGACTTTACTCTCGTAGTATTTCGACTTTATTCTCGTAGTATTTTGACTTTACTCTCGTAGTATTTCGACTTTACTCTTGTAGTATTTCGACTTTACTCTCGTAGTATTTCGACTTTACTCTTGTAGTATTTTGACTTTACTCTCGTAGTATTTCGACTTTACTCTTGTAGTATTTTGACTTTACTCTCGTAGTATTTCGACTTTACTCTCGTAGTATTTTGACTTTATTCTCGTAGTATTTTGACTTTACTCTCGTAGTATTTCGACTTTACTCTCGTAGTATTTTGACTTTACTCTCGTAGTATTTTGACTTTACTCTTGTAGTATTTCGACTTTACTCTCGTAGTATTTTGACTTTACTCGTAGTATTTCGACTTTACTCTCGTAGTATTTCGACTTTACTCTCGTAGTATTTTGACTTTATTCTCGTAGTATTTCGACTTTACTCTCGTAGTATTTTGACTTTACTCGTAGTATTTCGACTTTACTCTCGTAGTATTTTGACTTTATTCTCGTAGTATTTCGACTTTACTCTCGTAGTATTTTGACTTTACTCTTGTAGTATTTCGACTTTACTCTCGTAGTATTTTGACTTTACTCTCGTAGTATTTCGACTTTATTCTCGTAGTATTTTGACTTTACTCTCGTAGTATTTCGACTTTACTCTCGTAGTATTTTGACTTTACTCTTGTAGTATTTCAACTTTACTCTCGTAGTATTTTGACTTTACTCGTAGTATTTCGACTTTACTCTCGTAGTATTTTGACTTTATTCTCGTAGTATTTTGACTTTACTCTCGTAGTATTTCGACTTTACTCTTGTAGTATTTCAACTTTACTCTCGTAGTATTTCGACTTTACTCTCGTAGTATTTCGACTTTACTCTCGTAGTATTTCGACTTTACTCATAGTATTTCGACTTTACTCTCATAGTATTTCGACTTTACTCTCATAGTATTTCGACTTTACTCTCGTAGTATTTCGACTTTACTCTCGTAGTATTTTGACTTTACTCTCGTAGTATTTCAACTTTACTCTCGTAGTATTTTGACTTTACTCTCGTAGTATTTTGACTTTACTCGTAGTATTTCGACTTTACTCTCGTAGTATTTTGACTTTATTCTCGTAGTATTTTGACTTTACTCTCGTAGTATTTCGACTTTACTCTCGTAGTATTTCGACTTTACTCTCGTAGTATTTCGACTTTACTCTCGTAGTATTTTGACTTTACTCTCGTAGTATTTTGACTTTACTCTCGTAGTATTTCGACTTTACTCTCGTAGTATTTCGACTTTACTCTCGTAGTATTTTGACTTTACTCTCGTAGTATTTCGACTTTACTCTCGTAGTATTTCGACTTTACTCTCGTAGTATTTCGACTTTACTCTCGTAGTATTTCGACTTTACTCATAGTATTTCAACTTTACTCTCGTAGTATTTCGACTTTACTCTTGTAGTATTTCAACTTTACTCTCGTAGTATTTCGACTTTACTCTCGTAGTATTTCGACTTTACTCATAGTATTTCGACTTTACTCTCGTAGTATTTCGACTTTACTCTTGTAGTATTTCAACTTTACTCTCGTAGTATTTCGACTTTACTCTCGTAGTATTTCGACTTTACTCTCGTAGTATTTCGACTTTACTCTCGTAGTATTTCGACTTTACTCATAGTATTTCGACTTTACTCTCATAGTATTTCGACTTTACTCTCGTAGTATTTCGACTTTACTCTCGTAGTATTTTGACTTTATTCTCGTAGTATTTCGACTTTACTCTCGTAGTATTTTGACTTTACTCTTGTAGTATTTCGACTTTACTCTCGTAGTATTTTGACTTTACTCTCGTAGTATTTCGACTTTATTCTCGTAGTATTTTGACTTTACTCTCGTAGTATTTCGACTTTACTCTCGTAGTATTTTGACTTTACTCTTGTAGTATTTCAACTTTACTCTCGTAGTATTTTGACTTTACTCGTAGTATTTCGACTTTACTCTCGTAGTATTTTGACTTTATTCTCGTAGTATTTTGACTTTACTCTCGTAGTATTTCGACTTTACTCTTGTAGTATTTCAACTTTACTCTCGTAGTATTTCGACTTTACTCTCGTAGTATTTCGACTTTACTCTCGTAGTATTTCGACTTTACTCATAGTATTTCGACTTTACTCTCATAGTATTTCGACTTTACTCTCATAGTATTTCGACTTTACTCTCGTAGTATTTCGACTTTACTCTCGTAGTATTTTGACTTTACTCTCGTAGTATTTCAACTTTACTCTCGTAGTATTTTGACTTTACTCTCGTAGTATTTTGACTTTACTCGTAGTATTTCGACTTTACTCTCGTAGTATTTTGACTTTATTCTCGTAGTATTTTGACTTTACTCTCGTAGTATTTCGACTTTACTCTTGTAGTATTTCGACTTTACTCTTGTAGTATTTCGACTTTACTCTCGTAGTATTTCGACTTTACTCTCGTAGTATTTCGACTTTACTCTCGTAGTATTTCGACTTTACTCATAGTATTTCGACTTTACTCTCATAGTATTTCGACTTTACTCTCGTAGTATTTCGACTTTACTCTCGTAGTATTTTGACTTTACTCTCGTAGTATTTTGACTTTACTCTCGTAGTATTTTGACTTTACTCTCGTAGTATTTTGACTTTACTCTCGTAGTATTTCGACTTTACTCTCGTAGTATTTCGACTTTACTCTCGTAGTATTTCGACTTTACTCTTGTAGTATTTCAACTTTACTCTCGTAGTATTTCGACTTTACTCTCGTAGTATTTCGACTTTACTCTCGTAGTATTTCGACTTTACTCATAGTATTTCAACTTTACTCTCGTAGTATTTCGACTTTACTCTTGTAGTATTTCAACTTTACTCTCGTAGTATTTCGACTTTACTCTCGTAGTATTTCGACTTTACTCATAGTATTTCGACTTTACTCTCGTAGTATTTCGACTTTACTCTTGTAGTATTTCAACTTTACTCTCGTAGTATTTCGACTTTACTCTCGTAGTATTTCGACTTTACTCTCGTAGTATTTCGACTTTACTCATAGTATTTCAACTTTACTCTCGTAGTATTTTGACTTTACTCTCGTAGTATTTTGACTTTACTCTCGTAGTATTTTGACTTTACTCTCGTAGTATTTTGACTTTACTCTCGTAGTATTTCGACTTTACTCTCGTAGTATTTTGACTTTACTCTCGTAGTATTTCGACTTTACTCTCGTAGTATTTCAACTTTACTCTTGTAGTATTTCAACTTTACTCTCGTAGTATTTTGACTTTACTCTCGTAGTATTTTGACTTTACTCTCGTAGTATTTCGACTTTACTCTCGTAGTATTTCGACTTTACTCTTGTAGTATTTCAACTTTACTCTCGTAGTATTTCGACTTTACTCTCGTAGTATTTCGACTTTACTCTCGTAGTATTTCGACTTTACTCATAGTATTTCGACTTTACTCTCATAGTATTTCGACTTTACTCTCGTAGTATTTTGACTTTACTCTCGTAGTATTTCGACTTTACTCTCGTAGTATTTTGACTTTACTCTCGTAGTATTTCGACTTTACTCTCGTAGTATTTCGACTTTACTCGTAGTATTTCGACTTTACTCTCGTAGTATTTTGACTTTATTCTCGTAGTATTTCGACTTTACTCATAGTATTTCGACTTTACTCTCGTAGTATTTCGACTTTACTCTTGTAGTATTTCGACTTTACTCTCGTAGTATTTCGACTTTACTCGTAGTATTTCGACTTTACTCTCGTAGTATTTCGACTTTACTCTCGTAGTATTTCGACTTTACTCTCGTAGTATTTCGACTTTACTCTTGTAGTATTTTGACTTTACTCTCGTAGTATTTCGACTTTACTGTCGTAGTATTTCGACTTTACTCTCGTAGTATTTCGACTTTACTCTCGTAGTATTTCGACTTTACTCTCGTAGTATTTCGACTTTACTCTCATAGTATTTCGACTTTACTCTCGTAGTATTTCGACTTTATTCTCATAGTATTTCGACTTTACTCTCGTAGTATTTCGACTTTATTCTCATAATTTAGAATTTATTCTCGAAATATTATGAATTTAATCTCGTAATCTTAGATTTTCTTTATTTGTAACATGGCACTAAAACGCCATCGTAGTTTATGGTATGTTGTCATCGTATTTAGTTTTTATTTTCGTCTGAACCTTTAACCGCAGAGCATGTGTGTTTGTGAATATGAATAATTAGTCTGAAGCTCCTCATGAATCTCTGGAGTAAACATCAGTCTGGGTTTGAGAAGATCATTTCTGATCATAGATTCCCTATAGCAGGGTTCAAACCTTTAACCTCTGACTCAGTCCCTCACCCGAAAGCGCTAGATTACAAAGAGGAAATTCTCCTGCAAACGACTTGTGAGTCTTCACATGTATGTTTAATGTGTGTGGGCGAGAGTCTGTTTGTCTGCACTGGATCTAGTCGATGTGTATTGGGTGTTTTGACCCGTCAGTCACGACCTGAAGCTCCTCTGACACTGAGATGAGTCTGCAGTGCATTCTGGGTTTTACTTGAATTATAGACAAACGTGAGCTTGTTTTTACTTAATCCTCACTAGTCCTAGTGCTGCTCTACTGTGTGTCTGTGTGTGTGTTTATATGAGTGAGTGTGTGTGTGTGTGTGTGTGTGTGTGTGTGTGTGTGTGTGTGTGTGTGTGTGTGTCGCCCTGCAGCGTTTGTGCTCAGATCATGGAGAGTGTGCTGTTACTCCAGTGATCAGACACACTGTGTTCACCTGCTGGACCACAAAACATGTCCATACAGTATCATCATCATCATCATCATCATCATCATCATCATTTTTTATTCCTGTCATGAAAATGCATTATTTGTACAAGGCACATACAATTATAGTACAGTATAGGACATTATAGTTGTATATATGCAGTATAGTAATGCCCTAGCAACCACACTGCAAAATTACACACACACACACACACACACACACACACACACACACACACACACACACTTGCACATGACGTCAGCTTTGGACTGAAGTGGAACAGCGTGTGTCCAAAATAGCAGCGTGTGATTTACTCGACATAGACTGAAATCCCTGTGGAATGCTGGTAGTCCGTGTTTAAATCCAAAGCGGCGAGAAACTCCAGATCTTACAGAGATAACCGCATGAGCGCCACAGCTGAACCTGAGCGCGGATCAGTGGATCTTCTGACAGGTGACGGACGCATCTGTAGCCCACAAACACACAGCGGATTTACAGACTCAAACCCCAGAAACGCTGCCAGTCACTCAATGACCGAACACACACTCATAAACACACACACACACACACACACACACACACACACACACAAACACACACACATAAACACACACACTCACGGCTGATTTATCATTCCAGAGCAGCGTTGAGTCAGGAATGGCTGCAGGATGTGATCAGATCTGACCGTCATTCAGCACAAACTGTCCTGCTGTATGTAAACATTAATCTCTCTTTTTATTCTGGAAAACCAGAGAACAACCGTCTGACATTTATTACATTTCAGAGACGAGATTCATAACATTTATTATCATCTGAACCCCTTGAAGTCTCCCTGAGATTTTAAATTAATATTTCCATAATTTAGCAGCACATTCACATGTTCAGAATTCTCTGATGATCTGATTAATGATCAAATGATTTATTCATTTTAATTAGACATTAATTGATTTAACATATATTGGTTTAATATTTCAGTAGTTTAATGCAGGTAAACACATTTTTAAGATGTCATGTTTTTTTTTTTCAAGTGTTAAATCCTAAAATGAATGTCAGTTGTACATTTGTATGATTTAATTCGTATTTTAATAATTTAACAACACATTCTATTGTTTAGGATTCTCTGGTGTCAGTTAAAGGAGTAGTTCACTTCCAGAACAAAAATGTACAGATAATGTACTCACCCTCTTGTCATCCAAGTTCATGTCTTTCTTTCTTCAGATGAAAGAAATGTTGTTGTTTTTTTGAGGACAACATTTCAGGATTTCTCTCCATATAGTGGACTTCTATGGTGTCCTGAGTTTGAACTTCCAAAATGCAGTTTAAATGCAGCTTCAAACGACTCTAAAGGGTCTTATCTAGTGAAACAATCTGTCATTTTCTTGAATAAATGAATATTTCTATACTTTTTAACCTCATATGCTTGTCTTGTCTCTGTGATGCGCATGTGTACTCATTTTCTCATTTTCTCTTCCATCTTCAAAATCATCCTCCATCGCTGCAGAAATACAGACCCAGTGTTTACAAAGTGAACGTGCAAAGAAAGCGATGGCACGAAACACAACGTTAAAGACATTTTATGTTAAAATGACGCGTATGAATATATTTTCGGTTTATTATGAAACTGTGGCGGGCCGCCACACTCTAGTTAATGAGTGGGAAACACTGTCTTGGATGACAAGGGGGTGAGTACATTATCTGTACTGTATTCTGAAAGTGAACTACTCCTTTAATGGTCGCATGGCTTACAGCTAAACAAATAGATATTTAGTGTTTTGTGATTGTGTTTATTTTAATGATGTGATGGTTATGAGCTCAGCACAGGTGGCAGTCGTCATGGAGACGGCGGAGAGCAGATGAGCGGTCAGTGTCTGTCAGAGATCATCAGTGTCTGTGCGGCGCCGTGGAATAATTCAGAACAACAGCAGCACAGACAGACGACCTCACAGACTCCAAACCTGTGCTTCTGTTTATGTGTGCCTCATAGAGCGTCACTGTGCCGTTGCTAGGGTGTCGTGTGTGGTTGCTAGGTGTTTTTGCCCTATCTCAGTGTTCAGGGGTAGATTCGGCTCAGTTTGATCGTCCAGCAGATATCACAGTATGTCAGTTCAATGCTCTCAGATGTTCCTCAGGGTTGGAGATTGCCATTGTGTGGTTCATAAAGAGATTCAGGGCTCTGACTGTCATTTTCAGCTCATATTCACCATCACTGTTAGTAAAGTATGATAATTGTTTTAAATAATAATAATAACAATAGGTGTGTGTTTGTGCAGGAAAGGAACTCTTCTGGCCAATAACGCTCTGGCTCTGATCGCTGCGCTCCTATTGGCTCTGGGAGAGATGGCCGGATCCTTTGAGATGCTCATCATTGGTCGATTTATCATCGGCATGGATTCAGGTTAGTCCTGATTGGCTGCAGGAGAAAATGTCAGATAATCAGCCAACCACAGTAAAACAGCGTATGAGCGCACAAAACAAACAGTGTTTAGTTTCTGAATGAATCCGCGTTTTGAATGAATCGTGTGAACCAATGATTCAAAAGCCCATTCATAAAGTGAGCCATTTACTTCATTCCTGATTGAATCAGCCATTGGAACTAAACGAAAGACTCAGAGACATTTACCGCCACCTACTGGCAGATTTAGTTTCTTATTTACAGTATCTTTTCATTAAAAAAGTAATAATAATAAAAACTAGATGAAAAGTTGGCATGAGAAAGCCTGATTAGAAAGTTTAAAAAAGTTGTAGAAGTTTTTCAGTCTGAAAAAATAAAGTTTAAAAGCTAGCATGATTAACAAATTACTAACATGTTGCTAGCATGTTGCTAACATGATTAGCATGTTGCTAGTATGTTTTTAGCATGATTATCATGTTGTTAGCATGTTTCTAGCATGTTTCTAACACGATTAGCATGCTACTAACCTGTTGCTAGCATGTTTCTAGCATGATTAGCATGTTACTGGCATATTACTAGCATGTTTCTAGCATTATTAGCATGTTTCTAGCATGATTAGCATGTTGCTGGCATGTTTTTAGCATGATTATCATGTTATCATGTTTCTAGCATGTTTCTAACATGACTAGCATGCTACTAACGTGTTGCTAGCATGTTTCTAACATGATAAGTATGCTACTAGCAAGTTTCTATCATGATTAGCAAGTTAATGGCATATTACTAGCATGTTTCTAGCATGATTAGCTTGTTGTTAGCATGTTTTTAGCATGATTAACATGTCAGCATGTTTCTAGCATTATTTACAAGTTAATACCATGTTACTGGCATGATTAGCATTTCGTTAGCATGTTTCTAACATGATTAGCATGTTACAAACGTGTTGCTAGCATGATTAGAATGTCGTTAGCATGATGTTAACATTACTACCATGATTAGCAAGTTACTAGCATGTTTTTAGCATGATTAACATGTTGTTAGCATGTTTTTAGCATGATTAACATGTTGTCAGCGTGTTTCTAGCATGATTAACATGTTGTCAGCGTGTTTCTAGCATGTTGTTAGCATGTTTCTAGTGTGTAGCTAGCATTATTAGAATGTTGCTAGCATGATGTTAGCATTACTAGCATGATTAGCATGTTTCTAACATGATTAGCATGTTACTAGTGTGTTTTTAGCACGATTAGCATTTTGATAGCATGTTTCTAGCATGATTAGCAAGTTAATACCATGTTACTGGCATGATTAGCATTTCGTTAGCATGTTTCTAACATGATTAGCATGTTACTAACATGTTGCTAGCATGATGTAAGCATTACTAGCCTGTTGTTAGCATGATCTGGTTGCTAGGCTTGGTTAGATAGATCTCAGAGCTGTAAGTTTAAACAGTATTTCAGTTAGCTGACTATCTCAAGCCAACTTACTAGAAACATTAAAGGGATAGTTCATGTTAGACGGTTGCAGCCTAGATGTTCATGTGTAATAAATTCTATGTTGAATCAAATAAAATATTTCTTTCTAAATCTACAATTTGTAATGTCTGCTTCATACTTTCTCATTTAACGCAACAATAGCTTTAAATAATGTTTCGTGGGTTTTTTTACAGTCAATCTTATTTTGTGATTAATTAGATGAATTAATCGAAACATCATGTAATTAATTAGATAAAAAATTTGAATCAGCTGACAGCCCTAATTAAAATACTTTTGTTTCTAAGTTTTAAACAAAACTCCCAAAGTCCAACATGTTCCTCCAGATGTGGACTAGAGCGTCACGCTCAGAAATAATGTAATGTCCGCTGTGTTAATACTGAGCACCACATGAGTGTCAGGAAAAGATATTAAACACAGGCCTTGTGTCTCTGTATCCGTCAGGGGTGTCTCTCAGCGTGTTGCCCATGTATCTGGGTGAGATCTCTCCTCGGCAGATCCGCGGCTCCATCGGTCAGTTTCACGCCATCTTCATCTGTCTGGGGGTTTTCATCGGGCAGCTGCTTGGACTGCCGGAGATCTTTGGACAGGTGAGTCTGCAGATGATTTAATGTTTCTAAATAATTAATAATTTATGTGTTCAAAAATATTATTACCATTTAAACAACTGTTTTCTATGTGAATATCTGGTAAACTGTAATTGATTTCTGTGCTCAAAGCTGAATTTTCAGCATCATTACTCCAGTCTTCAGTGTCACATGATCCTTCAGAAATCATTCTAATATACTGATTTGCTGCTCAACAAACATTTATGATTTTTTTATCAGTGTTGAAAACAGTTGTGCTGCAAAAATATTTCTGTAGAAACCGTGATAAACTATGATTCAATCAACGCTAAAATTGTGAAATTTTGATGTTTTTTTCCTCAAATTTCAAAATATTCAGATTTGTTATTTTCAGATTCTGATGCTTCATCCAATCATAAACACATTTGTATTTGATTCAGTCGACAAATTTATATTCATTATATAAAAATACCTTTAAAAAATTTCTTAGATTTAATTTCCATGACTTTTAAAGATGTTCCTGGTTTAATTATTAAGGATTAGGATTTTAACCATTTTCTATCCAATTATGTATTATTTCTAGAGCATCTAAATACTGTATATTCGTTTTGAAAATGGCCATGGAATTATGACATTTGATTTTCATTACTTTTCCAGGTCTAGAAATCGCATTTTTAAAATGAGGCTTCCTCACATATTCAGGTTTTCCAAGACCATGAGAATCCTGGTTCTTCAAAGACATAAAATGACAAAAAAAAATCTTGATTTTGAGTAGTTTTAGCTGATGTAATGCTTATTTTGTCTGATTTTAGTTTTAGTTCTGCCATGAAACTCTAGATGGCCAGGCTGAGGGGTCATTAACGTAACTGATGATATCACAGAATTATACGACTTGCCACAAGCTGATTGGTTCATTTTGCGTATGCAACCAATGAGCTTGCAGCTTGCAGCTATCTAAAAGGCTGGTAGCATTCACTTGGGCATTTCACAGCATGCTTTCACAGTTCCTCTGAAACCCTCCACCTTCCCCAGCTCCACCTGTATAGATCTGCTATTGGTTATTTAAAGGGATAGTTCACCCAAAAATGAAAATGTGATGTTTATCTGCTTACCCCCAGGGCATCCAAGATGTAGGTGTTTCTTCAGTAGAACACAAACAAAGATTTTTAACTCAAACCGGTGCAGTCTGTCAGCCAAATAATGGCAGTGGATGGGCACCAAACCTTTAAAATTAAAAAAAAAAAAACATGCACAGACAAATCCAAATTACACCCTGCGGCTCGTGACGATACACTGATGTCCTAAGACAGTAAAAAATGATATAAATACTGTTCAGTTTCTTGCAAAAACCGATCGTTTCGTGTCTTAAGACATCAATATATAGTCACGAGCCGCAGGGTGTAATTTGGATTTGTCTGTGCATGTTTTTTTATTTTACTTTTAAAGATTTGATAACCATTGACTGCCATTATTTGGCTGACAGACTGCACCGGTTTGAGTTAAAAATCTGTTTGTGTTCTACTGAAGAAACAAAGTCACCTACATCTTGGATGCTCTGGGGGTAAGCAGATAAACATCACATTTTCATTTTTTGGGTGAACTATCCCTTTAATGCTATTTGTGCAGCAGCAGCATGTCTTAAACACTCACAGCACTGTATCGCCATATGCTTTGGCAGTAGCGAGTTCTGTACAATAATCTACAACTACAGCAATAACCAACAGCAGCAGTGTAGCAGATCTATTCGCCAAATACATTAACATTATCATATCCATTACCATGCTAAACTTTTCCTAGAGTTGTCATGACGGAATTATAGTTAACTAAAACTAAAACCATAAAAAAAACACATTTGTGACCCTGGACCACAAAACCAGTCTTAAGTCGCTGGGGTATGTTTGTAGCAATAGGCAAAAATACATTGCATGGGTCAAAATTATAGATTTTTCTTTTATGTCAAAAATCATTAGGAAATTAAGTAAAGATCATGTTCCATGAAGATTTTTTGTAAAATTCCTACTGTAAATGTATCAAAATGTAATTTTTGATTAGTAATATGCATTGTTAAGAACCTAATTTGAACAACTTTAAAGGTGATTTTCTCAGGATTTTGATTTTTTTGCACCCTCAGATTCCAGATTTTCATATAGATGTATCTCGGCCAAATATTGTCCTATCCTAACAAGCCATACATCAATAGAAAGCTTATTTTCTGTGCTTTCATATTATATATACATCTCAGTTTTGTAAAATTGAAACTTATGACTGGTTTTGTGGTCCAGGGTCACATTTGTTACTTGAAATAAAAATAATAAAAGTGAAAAAAAAAAAAACACTACAAATTATTACAATTCTAGCCAAATAAACAACAAAAAAATCTGAATATGAAGAAAAATGTGAAATAAGATAGAAGTTAAGAGGTCTTGATGGATGTGTGCGATCAGACAGCCGTTCTGTGGGGTCGTGATCTGAAACCAGGCTGGTGTCGGTCCACATGATCGTCCAGCGGCGGTGTCAGAGCCCCAGACAGCAGAGGAGGAGTGAGCGTCTGCGGCCGGCGGTGACAGCGCTCGTCTGCGGGTCCTGCTCTTCCTCTTCCTCCTGCAGATGATGCTGGAGACTGATCCAAGGTCAAGCTGTCCTTCTCCTCAAGCTTTAACATCACACAGTCAGGATCAGTCTTATGTTATTTCAGCATCTCAACAGCTGTTTATTGTCTTTGATCAGCCAGGATTCACACTGTCTTGTGTGTGGAAGCCTCATTTTAAGAGTGTGATTTGTAGACTTGGAGAAGTCATGAAAATTCATCAAATCTGAAAACACCACAGGCATTTTTTTTATGAATATACATATTTGTCTAGTTATGCCAAGAATATTTTATTGGCATGAAATTGTGAGTAAAAGTCCTCATTCTTATTCCTCATCCAGTGAATCAGGACTGACTGCAAACGCATGCAAATTAACAAAACCTCAAAACACCATGGGCGCTTTTATAATGAATGTACGTTTGTCTAGTTGTGTCAAGCTCAATAATATTTTACTGGCTAGAAAATGAGTTAAAAGTGTAAAATAAATCCTGATCTCTATCCAGTAAAACATTAAATTTGATCATTTAAGAAGAAAATGCAGTTCTTCTGGACTTACTGGCTATGTATTCTTTCGTTTGTTGGATTGAGGGTGAAATTGGTTCATCAAGATGTTTTTATTGTTATAAATCAATAACTATGCCTATATCTGATTACATGTAATCTATACTGTAACCAGATTCTAAAAAAGTAATTAAATTATATATCGTTTTAAAATGCTCGTAATCAGACTGTAGTTGCTTTTATTGAATACATGATTGCAATACAATTGCATTACATTAAAAAACACATTAAAATGCACCAATTCACTACATCTCTTATTTAAATGTAATGCAGGGATTCACAAAGAGCTGAACCTCTTTCACTTAATATATTTACTTTTTAAAGTTAAAAATGATCACATTTGCATATCCTCTGATGTTAGTGGTCACGTGACATACAGGTAAATGAATGAAATGTTTTTTTGTAAGTGTTTATTTTAAAATGATTTATTTTAACGGACCATTTCTATGATTTAATTACTAGCTTTTTATTAAACCTTCACATTATTAATGTACTTCATGTTGATATTAACAATAAATAGAATATATCTTCGTTCTCTTTAAATTTCTATGTCAAAATATTACAATATGTTACAAGATTCTCCTGTTTAAATCAATGTGATAAACAAGGTTAAAAGTAATCTGAAAGTAGTCTGATTATATTGCTTAATGTGTGTATTGTGATGGCTTTTGTTACCGACAATAAGCTTCTTCTGCTCATCAAGGCTGCAATTATTTGACCAAAAATACAGGAAAAAACAGTAATATTGTGAAATGTTATTAGAATATAAAACAATGCTTTCTGTTGTAACATACTTTAAAATATAATTTATTCCTGTGATTCAATGCTGAATTTTCTTCGGCCAATACTCCAGTCTTCAGTGTCACATGATCCTTCAGAAATCATTCTAATATACTGATTTATTACTAGAATGATCAATGCTGGCAGCTGTTGTGCTGATGTTTTTGGAACCTGTGATACTTTTTTTAGGATTATTTGATGAATTAAGAGTTAAAAAGAACAGCATTTATTCAAAATATAAATATTTTTCTTAGTCTTTGCTATGAGTTTTTTTTTTATCAGTTTAACACATCCTTGGTGAATAACAGTATTAAATTCTTTCAAAAAAATTGAAAAAAAAAAATTCTAACCCTAACTTTTGAACAGTAGTGAATATTGTTGGAAAAGATTTCTGTTTTAAATAAATGCTGTTATTTTGAACTTTTTATTTATCAAAGAATCACAGGGTCCAAAAAAATATTAAGCAGCACAACTGTTTCCAAAGTTGATAATAAATCAGTATATTAGAATGATTTCTGATTTCTAAGGACCATGTGACACTGAAGATTGGAGTAATGATGCTGAAAATTCCGCTTTGATCACTGAAATATATTAGATTTTAATGTATATTAAAATACGGAAAAAAAATTACATTGGAATAATGTTTCACAATAT